>NC_052352.1:9890110-9928335 GCF_009727055.1 Benincasa hispida | reverse complement strand
GGATGAGCTTCCTTCTCAGGCTTTGCTCAACCGTAGCAGGATCTAATAAGACACAGAGCCATGTAGGGATTTGAGCCGAATTGCACTGAGACTCTCAACCTTGTCTCTTCTCTTCCTGGATTTCATTCTTGGCTTGTGGATCCCACTTATTGTTATGGAAATTCTGAAGATGGAGGAATAAATATTCCTTTTGTTATGCAATCAGACCGTCAAATCTGCACAACGGTTAGTTATACACATGTCACAATCCTCAGCGTTTGTGTTACTCAGCTGCATCTTTCGATCGGGTGCTCACATGTGGTGTTGTTTTTATTAACGCATGCGGTTGAAATTCATCTCAGGATCGACTGTCGCATTGCGCCGTCATTCCGTTAATCATCTCTTCATTGTTGATTGACGAGCGTAATGTAATAGAGATGCGTTGTTCAGTTTTCTCTCTGAGCCTTGATCGCAAGTGGTGACTTGGTTTCCTACAAAACAGAGTAGAAATATCCTCTTCTACCATCTTAATAATGTTAGTGGGTGTAATTGTGATAATTTATAATTATTGTATTTCTTGGTAAATTTTCATACAATCGATGCATATTTTCTACTAAGGCAGCATAAGTAACTTGTATTTCTACAAGTTATCACACCCTCAAATTTAGATATATGCTTGTCCTCAAGCATATCTTCTACTAAGGCAATAATGCTCAATTCCTATCCTATACTTTTGCGTCAATTGGTTGCTTCGAATGTTATCTTAGGCACATTACTTAACAATGCAGTTTCCTCCTATCCTTGTTAATTCTTAACAAAGCCCTACTTTATTCTTCTATATAACAAAATTATGCTCAAAGATGCTTTTCTAGTTTTTAAAATAGAATGTTTTATCTCTTCTTTGTCAAAACAACTTGATATGTCTATATGCGATGGTCAAAACTTTTGCGTCATTTATTAGAGACTGTTGGGCATGGTTACACCCTTCGTTTTGGTTTGTTCCCACAGTGTCATGCGAACATCCAACTACGGTTGTGTGCCACTCTCAACTTTAACTCATGATATTCAGAGGAGTTGTCTTTTGTTTTCTTTTATTTTTTCTTTCTATTTCGTTTATTTTCATACTGCGTTGTTCTTGGAAACCCACCTTCATTTTGGCTTACTCCTATGGTGTCATACGAACATCCAACTACGATCAGGCTCCTTTCACAACTAAACTCTTATCAGGTTGGGATTGTTTTTTAGGCTTTCCCTTGCGTTAATATTGGAGTTTTGTATAAAAAAAAATTTCTCTGATGGAAATGAACGCATTTTCTTAATCATCGCATATTCTTGATCTTATTTGCTTAAACCTTCCCCATCCCCAAATTTAAAGATGAGCAATGTCCTCATTTCCTTGTTTGGAAAGACTAGACAAACACTTAGAAAAAAAAAATTCAAAAAGAAGTTTTGAGCAGAACTTTGAAAGATAAAAGGTAAAGTACTGCTAAACTAAAAATTAACTAAGTGTTAGTCAGAATTTACAAAGTATGGGAAATGTTTATAAGTATAAACATATATTACATCATAGCAACGCAATGAAGAACGCAAAAAATAAAAGATTAAGAACATCGCAAATATTGACAAAGGATGATAAAGAAAATGGCACAGGTAAAAAGGAGTGAATATGTACTAAATTGTATTGACTATTAACAAAGTATACAAATAATGAAAAATTAAGGTAATACAAAATTATTGCTTGTACAAAGAATCAAAGAATTTAATTAAACAATGAATTGAATAATAAAAAAAAATATTGCAGAATGGCCGCAATAGAATGTAAGGATTATTGCTAAGGAGCTGGAGGAGCTAGAGGAGGGTTTTGTGGTGATGCAAAAGAAGTCTCTTCAAAAAGCAAGTGACCTGAGATGCGAAGGCACTAATGGACCATGAAGGTATGCTGTGAGAAAATTAAAGTATTCATGGTTGTGCTCCGCAAGTTGTCTTTGGTGGCGGTTGATCGTATGAGTGTTGCAATGTATATTGATCAGCGCCTCCCTTGATGTGGCAACACTGCACTGAATACTATCAACTTGCTCCATTACTACATCAAACCACTGGTCGAAGTAGGCTTGTTGTTGATTGAAGAGTTGCTGCTGTTGGAAGAGAAGTTATTGATATTGGGTCAGAAATGACCGCATTTCTGCTAACTCAGCAGCCATGGAGGTTATGGAGGGTTTTGCTTGCGATGTCTCACCAGCATCGTTTTGGGGTTGGGCAGAGGTGACTTCACCCAAATTGTGTGGGTCATCAACTTGCGACAGTGGAATGGAAGGTTACGGCGATGAAGCTGAGGGTGAAGTTAGGGCCGCTGAGTGAACATTTGGAGAATTGGGAACGAGGAGAAGATTGATAAAATGTTCATGGAGTGGAGAAGAAACTTGTGTGGGTGGGCTTGGAGGGCTTAGAGGGTGAATTACCAAGGGCAAAGTGTCCAAAGGTTCTAGATCATGAGTTGTTGACTCTTGGACCTTTTCTTTTCCCTTGCCTTCTCTACGTGGTCTCTTAGGCCTAGGTTTCTGCGGCGCATTGAGGTCGATTGCGGGCCTCTTGAAGGATAGCTCAGGGCAACGTGGGGAGTCTTTGAGGAGCAACCTCAAGATCGTTATGTTGATGAGGTCGTGGACTTCAAGCATAGACTCTTCGTCAACGCCTACGCCCATTGGCAGGCACAGACTTGAAACAATACATGGAAAGAAGTACTGTCCTCGAATATGCCCCACCAGTGCTCTTAGCTGTCTTGCGATCAGCCGACCTACGTCAATTGATATGCCGTGCACAATGCAATATGTGGCCATGAATCGATCCCTTGATACAGTCTTGTCATGTGTGGTTGGGATCAGCCGCTTCTTGACCAAGTAGACCCAAAGCCTTCCCTCTAAAAGCAAAGACTTAGATGCTAGGGTGCGGATGCCCTTGAGTGAAACCGACCACTTGGTGCCCGATTGCGTTAATACTCTCAGCGCGTCCTCCATCTGCTGCTCAGTGGGATCATCAATAATTTTGTTCCCCGGTGCATCCAGGTTATCCTCCATTTGGTATATCTCATTGATGTCCCTTGCACTGAAGGACACCGTTTCTCCTTTGAAGGTCACCGCATCCCTGGTTCCGTGTAGACGCCCTCTGTAGAAGTCTCTCACTACCTGCAGCACAATAATGGTTAGGCATTGGCAAAATGTGTCCCAGCCATGTTCCACAATCACACTTGTGATGAGGTCAGGTAGTGGCATTGGCGGAGGATAGAAGCCCATCTCTATCAGCATGTCATCATTCTCTTTTCTCTTCGATGGATGCTCCCTTGCCAACGCGGGCTCGCTACTTTCTGCGATTGCTTTGCCCTTTTCTTTTGCCAACGCAAGGCGAGCTACTTGCCTTTGTCTCTTCTCCCGCTCTCTACATTGTTCCTCCTTCTCGCGTTCCGCGAGTTCTTTACTCTTCTTCTTCTGTAAGCGCCTCTTATTAGCTTCGCGCTTATTCCCCTTCTTCTCTTTCAATCTACTCTCCTCTTCTTCCTTCTTCTTTTTCTCTTCCTCTTCTTCTTCTCTTTCTTCTCTCTCAAATTCTTCTACAAATTACTCGGAGGCCAGCAATAGAAGTTGTTCCTCCTCGCGCCTTCTTATCCCTTCGAGCCTTGCGAGCTCATTATTACTGCATATTTTCTCATCTTGTAGTCTTCTTCTGCGATTTCCTTCTGCCATGATGAGTTTTCGCGCTCTATTTTCTCCTGTTTCTCCTCCTCTTCTTTTCTTCTTCTTTCTTTTTCTTCTAGTGCGATGATTAATCTTTGAGGGTCAACAATAGACCCTTGCGGCGCATTCTCCCTGCGATGCCAAATCAGGGGGGTAGCTTCTCCTTCTTCGCCTTCCTCCGTCGCAACCATTTGCATTGTTTCAGGTCGCACCAGCTCCATCTATTTCACTGTTTCCCCTCTGTCCTCCCTTAAGAAGGTTGATTCTCCATCCTTTTTTGGGCTCACAGCTCTTTGCTTCTTTTCTTCTTCTTTTCTTAGGCGCCTTTCTTCACGCCGGCGCATTCTTCTTTCTTCCTTCTTCTTTCTTCCTTCTCTTTCTTCTTCCTTTCCTTCTTCTCTTCTTCATCTTCGTCATCATCCTTCTTTTCTTTATTCTTTTTCTCCTTGCGATGATGAGAAGACTCTGCTTCTCCAGCCTTTCTCCATTTGCTTTTCTTCTTCTTCTTTTTCTCTTCAACTACTTCTGGTTGCATCTCCACTACAACCTCATCCATCGCAACTTTAGCTACCGCAATCTCCTTCACCGCAACTTTGGAGGATCCGTTATAGGTTTCTGCATTGGCAGTTACCTCAGGAGTCTCTAAGGCCAGAGTGCCTCTTTCTCTCTCTTCTTCATTCACCACTGCCTCCGGCACCACCACCTCTTCATTCACCGCCACCGCCAACTCCTCCGTAGACAGTGGTTGGTTTACAACCCCTGCCTCGGGTAATCCCCCTCCCTGCTCCAGATTGCTCAGAATGTTACCAAACACTTTCGTATCATCGCATCTCTTCTTCTCACTCTCAGTTGAGATGGCAGAAGTTGGAACTGGTGTGCTCTCAGTGCCTTGCCCCCTCTTGAATTTAGGAGGTCTGACAACTAAGGGGTTTCTCCGGGTTCTACCGGCGATTCTCGGGACGGTGTGGGGTTGGGTAGCAACTGTGATTGGCAGCGAGGAATGCTGCCTCTCGCATGGCGATTTGGTCAGAGGAAGGGGTTGATGGTGAAGCAAAGTGTTGAGAAGCTTGGTCGGCCATGGATGATAAGCTTGGGAAGACTAGAAAAATCATTGGGTTTCTGAGAAGAAGAAAGCTTCGTATGCTGGGCGCTAGGGTTTTCAGTTTGCAAAATGAGATAAAGAATTCACAGACGGGGATGGGTTCCTGTATATAGGTTAGGCCGTAGTGGGCCCAACGCGGTTTTCATGGTGACAGGTCTCGAGACACTCAAAAGGCCCATCGCTCGAACTTCCCTCATTTATGAAATTTCAGAAAAATGTCCTTTCATCTGTAGAATCATCATCGCTTTGAGATACGAAATGATTAGACTCCTCAAATGCAAAAAGAATTTTTTTTTAATGTTTTATTCGAATGGACGCAAGGTAAAGATTAACGCAATGTGTTCACCAACGCAAATGCATCTTTGCAGAGGACGGGCAACAATGCATGCATCCCCGCAACACACCCCTTAACTAAATACATTTCTGAAGATCAGGCGCACGGTATTGCTACCAGCGCAACACTACCTCAACATAGTGCATTTAGCCAAAGACAGGCAAAGGACATATACACGCACAACACACCCCTCAGCTTCAACGCATTCGAGTTGGATGAATGCAAAGCGTATCTTGTTGATTCAAGATGCATCCATCATCGCCTTGCATACTAGATATTGATTGTTTCATTTTATTTTATTTTATTTTATTTCAACAACGTAAGTTGCTGTGACTTGCAGTAATAAATTTCTCTTTATTTCTCAATCATTCACCAATTAAGGACTAACGCATTAATTACAAAAAAGTTAAGAGAATTAAAGGCGGTACAAAAATAAATGCAAGGGAAATAAATGAAGAATTAAATTCATAAAGTCAAGAAACGAATTAAATGAAGAAGTAAAGAAAAAATTCAGGAATTCAATAAGACAAGAATTTAAAGAAAGCATTAAACATAGATGTGAGATTTGGACCGAAAGATGCGTTTCTTTGAATGAGCACAATCCACATCTCTGCAGGCGGTCCGGCTTGCCTACCCAATGTCCTAGGGACATTGCTCCTTTCCATTGGATCCCTGGGCTTTTGAGTTGCTGGGCAACGTTCTTGGTGCTCTATTTCTCAGCTCAGATGCCAGCTGGCCCACTTGGATCTCCAAGTTTCGAATTAAAGACACCTGCGCCTGCATCACTGCGTCATTTTTGTCCATATATTGTTTAAACAAGGCCTCCAATGAGCTTCCAGAGGTGTTCGAAGATGAGGGTTGCTGGTTTGCGATTTTCTTGGTTGACCCTAGTTCGAGTTATAGTGAAAAGAAGGATTTCCTCGACTGCCACTCTGATGGTTAATTGGCCCCCTTTGGTTAGGATTTCCTCCCCAACCGAAGTTAGGATGGCTTCTCCAGCCAGGATTGTAGGTGTTGCTGAAAGGGTTGTTTTGGATGGCGCATACTTGCTGGAGATTCGATGGGCACATTTCTGCTACATGAGCCCCTCCACTATTAATGTAACTTATTGCGGCCACTTGAGCCGGTGCAACGGGTTGTGCTGATTGTTGGGAGATGGTTCCTTGATTGATTGCCATCGATTGAAGGATGGAGGTCACCGCGGCCATCTGAGTAGCCAATGTGGTCATTGTCTCCGCAGGGACAATGGCAGTTTCATTTTTTCTTCTTTCAGCGCCTCGGCCTCTATAGCCATCATCAATCCAGTCATCCATGTTCTGCGATATGTAGTCAAGGATGACTTTAGCCTCAGTATACATTTTGTCCATAAAACCTCCTGCCGCGGAGGCGTCAGTAACAACCAGCGTTGATCTATTCAGGCCGTTATAAAAGGTCTCCATCAAAACGTAATCGAGTATCCCGATATGCGGGCAGTTTTTCACCAATCTTCTAAATCGCACCGAGGCGGTGCTCAGGGTCTCATTCTTCAATGCTCAAAGTTCAGCACGTCCTTTCGTCGCCTTGCATTGACGGTCAGCGGGAAGAAACTCTTCATGAATCGCTCCACAAGTTGATTCCATGATGTGATCTCGTTCGGCTCCAGTGAGTGAGCCCACCTCTTGGCTTTATCCCTCAAGGTGAAAGGGAACAAATACAGTCTAATACTCTCCGGGGTTACGCCAAGTAATGAGAAGTTGTCGCACATTTCGACAAAACTGGTCAAGTGGGCATGCGGGTCTCCACCTTGTAGATCCTCAAATTGCCCTGCATTTTGGATCATTTGTAGCATGACTGGCTTTATTTTGAACCTTGGGTTCTCCTCAACAATAGGCCTCGAAATCCAAGGCGAAAAGTCGTACAAGTTGGGTGCCGCATAATTCCTCATGGAGATGTTGCGATCAGCGGCCAGGAAAACAGGATCCCACACTCGTCGTATAGCCTCTTGATTTATTACGGGAACCGCATTGTCGTTATTATCTGCCATACTCACTGCTTTCTTTTGCCTTATCCGATTCTGACGTGCCTGTGCATGAAAGGTACGCTCAATCTCAGGGTCAGCTTCAAATTTTGGTTCAACACCAGTACTCATAAATCGTCAAGCTGCTCTCCGAGTTGAATAGCCAGTACAATGAGATCTATCCTGCAAAACACCACAAACATACTCAAACAATAAATCGTTAACCAATCCCCGACAATGGCGTCATAAACTTGTTGACATAATTTTTAATCTAAGCTACAAGTCTATGTCCCCGTTACCAGTTCCCCGACAACGGCGCCATAAACTTGTAACGCAAATTTTAGATATAAAAACTACAATGCAAGGTTCAAGTCCATGCGATACTACTTCTAGATATGCGTTCATAATGAATGTTCTTGTAGTATGCTATGCGTTGTCACAAGTTTCCTTGCATTAGAACCAAGTGTAATTACACCCGCAAGTTTCTCGGTGTGATCCGAGGTCGAACCCAGGGACTGTTTGAGGTTATTGCATTATGTTTGTGATACATGCGACCAAGGGTTTTTTCAATTTATAAAAGAGTTGTGTACAAGTATTTAAACATGCGATAAAGTAAATTAAAGCGGTAAAAATGCGATAATAAAATAAATTGCGATAAAGTAAACCTAAGCTAAGATGATACAAGATACAGGTTTCATGATACAAGATACCGAGGTTGCGGCTGACTACGAAGATTATACAAAGATCGTGTTATGCGGTGGCAAGTGTTATGTGTGAAGCAAAAACAAAAAAGATCATTAATACAAACAGCGTAAGTTCCTTAATTGCGTTAAAGATACAAGTACGGTTCCATTTTTTCCTTGGCATACACCTCTCAACGATCGGCCGCGTTCTCACATCTCTGTGGTGAAACAGGGACAAACGTAATGAATGCAAGGTTGCTTCCATCTCTGGAAGTACTACTCGCTTTAGTTAACGCATTCTTCTAACCTTCTCTCGACAGATCAGAATGGCATCTTCACTTCTGCTCTTACAAGTGAAGGTACCGTCTAGCATGCCTTAGCTAAACACATTTATCTCTTTATCACAATTAAGTTACTCGTTTAATTCATATTAGTTACCAAGGGATTAAGAAAACTTCATAGAGAAAACGATTAATGGAGGAATGGAAATAGATAGAGAAGTGGAAATGGAAATGATCGAGACATTCAATAAAACTATTTAGCGTCTGATACATGATTTGTGAATGAAGAGATTAAGAGAATAAAATACGATTGATGAAATAGAGTTAGAAACAAATACAAATAAGCGCCAACGTCTTAGCGCCGATCTTGATGGAGATTTGCTTGCCGGTGTGGATGGATCGTGCGGAAGGATGAGTTTCCCTCTTAGGCTTGCTCAACCGGTAACAGGGATCTAAGCACAGAGCTTCACGGCGGGGAGTTGATAGAATTGCACTGAGACTCACCTCTCGGCCTTGTCTCTTCTCTTCCCGGATTTCTTCCAATCAATACTCAGCTCAGCCTCTCTCTCAATAATCTAGCATCAATTAGCCCTAGTATCAAGTATATCTTCTCTGAATTCTATGGGGGTATTTATAGGTGAAAAGCTTTGATTCTTGGCTTGTGGACCCCACTTATTGTTATGGAAATTCCAAAGATGGATGAATAAATATTCCTTTTGTTATGCAATCAGACCGTCAAATCTGTACAACGGTTAGTTGTACACGTTTCACAATCCTCCACGTTTGCGTTGCTCAGCTGCATCTTTCGATTGGGTGCTCGCATGCAGTGTTTTTTTTATTACCGCATGTGATTGAAATTCAGTTCGGGATCGACTGTCGCATTGCGCCGTCATTGCGTTAATCGTCTCTTCATTGTTGATTGACGGGCGCAATGTGACAGAGATGCGTTGTTCAGCTTTCTCTCTGAGCCTTGATCGCAAGCGATGACTTGGTTTCCTGCAAAACAGAGTAGAAATATCCTCTTCTACCATCTTAATGATATTAGTGGGTGTAATTGCGATAATTTATAATTATTGTATTTCTTGGTTAATTTTCATACAATTGATGCATATTTTCTCTCTTTTGGCCACAATATCTGAATAAGGCAACATAAATAACTTGTATTTCTACAAGTGATCAATGACTCGAGAGAGCTAGGTTAGAATCTAGACTCCAGAGAGCAAGATTAGATTGGCATAAACAAGAGATAGGGACTTAGAGATAAGCTTTGTTTGTCAACACTGCATCGCATGCACCCTAGGAATAGGTTTGATATTATGTGGTCGCCTTATTTGTGTGTGTGTCACTCTGTCATCGCATAAATGAGAAGAGAGGCTTATGTGTAGGTCCTATACTTATCGCATATATCGCATGCGTTCTAGCATTAGAAGTCGTAGCATTCACACCAAGAGGTGGTTTACTATTGTATGTGTGTTACATCATCGCATGGCTTGCGTTGACTAAGGTTGCCCTTGCGGTTACTCTTAAGGGTTGCAATGAAATCATCTCCGTATTTTATCTATTTTCCCACACATTTATTTCATGTCAAGGTTTGTCATATCTCTACCTTTCACGTATATTCTCATTAAATTGTCTGTTAGATAGGAATAGGAGTAGGATTAACTTAGCAACATCCCCTCCATTCTTTTATTTAAACCGCCGCATGCACATTATCGCATACATATAGCTACAAGTCCCCGTGTCCAACCTCGGATTACCCGAGAAACTTGCGTTCGCGTTATACTTGGCGTGAACACAAGAAAACTTGTGGCAGGATGCATGGTCATCACATAAATTCATTAACGCATTATCAGTCCAACGCATGACCATCGACGCATGACTATCAACGCATATCTTAGGAGACCATGTCCACGAGATTTTGGTTGTCGAGTAAAATTGACTTTTAATTTCCCGCCATCAGCAGCAAACTCGGATTTGGTAAGAATCTCATTTTTTTTATAGTACGAAGGGAGAATTGGCCCAAAAATTGTATAAGGGTCAAAATGCAGTCGGGCGTCGACGACTGACTCAAGTGCCCCCTGAATCACGCAAAATGACCTATTACACATTTCACTAACTCTACCTAGGGTGGGGTTAACTATAATTCATTGGCAGTCTGGTGCACCCCAACTTAAAGGATGCTGCTTAACTACGAAGGAAATTTTTTCTTCATCATGAGTGTTCCTTTTTTTTAAGTGCATTGAATAAGGGGAAGCAGTATTCCAACTGAAAATAAGGGAATGAGAAAGCATCTCTTGCCAGCTTCAGATCTCACAAATCACATCTTCTAGTATGCTAGTTAAAAGTCGAGTTTGATGCATTATTCAAATGGCAAGTCCCAGATAGGAGATCGACAAGTCTGAGTTCCAATCTCTCTCAAATAGGTAACGGGAAGTACCATTGGGGCTGGAAAGCTGAATGAGAACCTGAGTAGAGCGGCAAACTCTTCCTAAGACGTGCATCTAACCGAGAGGGAACTATTTCTATCTATCCATCTTGGCCCAACCTCTTATGGTTAACACCTCTATGAAGGTTTTGGGTGAAGCCACTTTAGCAGCACTTCCTGGTAGAAAAAGTGGAACTCAAATAGTTGTCTGATAAAGAAAGGTAGTGCCAATTCTGATCGGAGGAAGAGAGGATAAGGTGCTCGACCAACTAATCAGTATTAGGGAGAACTAATCTAGCTATAAGCTAAAGGTAGATTGCTTTCAAGCTACTCGGCAGAGGGGAATTAAGACTCCTTTCTCCTCGTTTCCACATAATATTGTTTGAAAGCATTCTCCTTACGATACTAAGTCACTTCTACCTCTAAAAGGAAGACCCTTAGGCATAAGATTAAGGAGTGTAAGCGGCACACAGTACGAGTGTAAAGTATCCCATACTATTTCAAAGGAGAGAGAATATCTAATTAAATTAGCAGATCCGATGTAGCATGAGTTCTATAAACTTTATTAAAGGTGCGAATGCGGGTTTGGGATTCATGCAATAAGAAGGAAGATTCAGTCACTGGCGAGTCTACTAGAAAGAGTGTTTCGTTTTGAACCTGTTGTCAAAAGATCAGGGAAGACAAGCAATCGGTCTTTTTGCGCGAGGATGTTGTCCCGAGGTAAGTGCGAGAAGAGACCTTTCCAAGTAAATCCCTCAGGTCGGTACTTCCATGGGCATGTTGAGAGCTTGTGTATTACAGTTTAAAGCTAGTTGGGATACATATTTACCATTGGTGGAATTTTCTTATAATAATAGTTACCGTTCCAACATTGGCATGGCACCGTATGAGGCTTTGTATGGAAGATCCTGTAGAACTCCAGTTTGCTGAAATGAAGTTGGTGAAAGACAGTTGATAAGACCAGAATTGGTTCAAATGACATCAGAAAATGTTAAGTTAATAAGAGAAAATCTAAAAATAGCTCATGACAGACAGAAGAGCTATATAGATAAGAGAAGAAAAAAGTTAGAGTTTAAATCAAAGATCGAGTATTCCTAAAGTTGTCTCCGTGGAAAGGGATACTCGGATTTAGTAGGAAAGGTAAGTTGAGTCCAAGATATATACGACTCTACGAGATAATTGAGCGCGTAGGACCAGCAGCTTACAGGTTAGCATTACCTACTGAGTTATCTAAGATACATGATGTTTTCCATGTGTCTATGTTAAGGAAATATGTACCCGACCCTACTCATATTCTCCAAGAGCAGCTAGTGCAATTGAAGGAGAATTTGTCTTATAAAGAGGAACCAGTTTAGATTTTAGACAAGAAAGAGCAGATGTTTAGAAACAAGACTATTTCGCTAGTAAAAGTCTTATGGAGGAATGATGAAGTTGAAGAAGCTACATGGGAAGCTGAAGATCAGATGAAAAAAAGATATCCACACCTGTTCACGTGAGAAGTTCGGAGCAAATTTCGAGGATGAAATTTCTTTAAGGGGAAGGTAAATTGTAAACCCTTGAACTTGTTTTACTAGTTAATTAAGTTTAAATTCTCTTAATTATGTGTTAAGATGTGTATTAACATTAATGAAAGAATAAGCTAAGTATATGTTAATAAATGATGCGTTTGTAATGTTTTAGAGGAGGTAAATCTTCTAAGTGTTAGGAATATATGTTCTCGGGTAGCAAAGGGTAGCCAAAACTTGAAAGAAATTAATGAAAAACATTTGAAAGAATGAGCTACTAGCCCAGTGAGTGATTATTAAAACATTTGAAAGAATGAGCTACTAGCCCAGTGAGTGAGTGATCCTTAGTTGAGATAGAACCTTTTTGCTCAATTTCTCAACGTCAATTCTTAGTTGGTGTGGAGTAATCTCAACACAATCAACGTCAACTCTACCTACGTGTACGTGGTAATAACTAAGTACCGTCATACCTTAGGTATTAGGGCTCAAATACATTCTCAAGTCCTTCAGTATCAAGTTCATCATAATCATTATCAAACTTATTCTTTAAAATAAAGCATACTTTGAAAAGCATAAGTAACTTAAATCATATGCTTAAAACATCTTCATCATATATCATGGAAATTACTAACACATGCTTCATGAACATAAAGCAGATAAATACTTAAATCATGCTTTTGTAAATCTTTCTTAAATAAGCATGCATTAGAGAAAACTAGTTTGCTTGAAAATCTCTCTTATAAAGCGAACATTAAAAGCATGTATCCATAGCTTTTTCCTTAACACATGCGTTCACTAAAGCATTTATAAAATACTTGAATTATGTCACTCACAGTCTTGGGTGTCCTTCCTAGGGTTGGTAAGCCTTCCTTATTGGCGTTAACCATGTGGAAATGATAAACATTTTTTGTCAATGCTATTAGTCACCTTGTGAGACTAACTTACTTAAACAAGCTTAAAATTTAATTTAGAGCATTAACTCTCATCTCAACACATGCCCAACCTATGTGTTCAACACTTTAGAAAATACCTTGGCCTATATTGCTAGATTATGCAGCCACAAGCACGACCTTGCGCTGTGACACACTCGTAACACCTATGCGTTCATGCCTCACCCATGCATCAATGCATGCTGCCTTAACGCATCAGCACGCATCCTCGCACACCACAACACGTCTGCGTTCACCACCTCATGTGCACAATCATGGAACGCCTCGCACTAACCTATCTTTGCACGCGCGTCCACCCACACTTCTGCTTGGCTGGTTGAGCTACTTGCTTGCTCAACTGAAGCAACTGCCTCCTTATTCAACCAAAATTTTTAGATTCAATTTTGATCTCAAATAACTCTTTTTCCAGACTTATTTGGAAAATTTTCTTCTATAAACTTGATTGTAAATCTCTTAACTTGCTTACCTTAAAATCTGAGCTTTAAATTCTTCTTGGTTTGTCTGGAAACCTTCAATCTTCACACCTTGTTCACATTCATCTGAGAGCTTGATCTTCTTAAGGAAATCTTCAGATTTTAACTCAATTTCTTAGGAGTTTTCTTTCCACAGTCTATGGACATCAAGAGCACTCATCAACCTTCAAATGAGCTCTAAAACTTCTTCTTTTGCACGCGTAAAATGGCTAAACCGAGAGCCTGAATTGAATTTTCCTTTTTATAGTAGGAACTACATGCCTCACCCATACTTAAGATACTAGCTAGCACATTAAGTGGGTTTATTTTCCCTAATCTTAATAGTTGGCTCATTTAAGTCGGTGATTAAGCTGAGGGCTTTCAATAATCACCAACGCATGGCTCATCCTTCAACCACTTACCAGTGCAAAGCTCACTCGAACGCATGCACCATACTCGACCAACGCATGCTTCAGCGCCTCCTCATGCCATCACCTAGTCTTGTGGCCATCGCATGGCCTTACTTGAATGCCATCTTCACCCAATCATCGCGTGCACACACTGCTAATATGCCTAAGGCAACCTTGCCCCTTGTTGCCTTCTAAACTCAACACAATGCTTGGCTAGCGCATAATCCTTGTTCAATGCACAGTCACATCCTCAGCCATCACTTAGCGAATGCGCCTACTCCTTGCCTCAACACAAGTGTTACGCCCATTCTGACCTCAATAAATGCATATGGCTATTGTACAGTTCCTTGCAGATAACGGGAAATTAGATTTCAATTACTCGACAACTAAAATTCCGTGGACGCAATATGCGATGCATGTTCTTAAGGTAGGTGTTGATTGTCATACGTCAATGGTCATGCGTTGGAATGACTATGCGTTAACAACTGTATGCGATGACCATGCGTCCTATCACAAGTTTTCTTACGCTCACACCAAGTATAACACGAACGCAAGTTTCTAAGGTGATCCGAGGTCGAACATAAGTTGGGCGAATGCGGTAATGTGCATGCAGTGGTTGAATAAAAGAATGGATGGGAAGGTTTCTAAGCTAATACTACTCCTACTCCTAGCTAACAGACAACGCAATGTGAATATGAATGAGAGGTAGAGACACAACAACTCTTGACATGAAATAAATGAATGGGAAAGATAGATAAAATGCGGAGATGTTTTCATTGCAATACTTAAGAGTGACCGCAAGGGCAACCTTAATCAATGCAAGCCATGCAATCATGCTACACACACTAAAGCTTAAATCTAGGACGTATGCGGTGTATATGCGAATAAGTGTCGAAGCCTATGCCAGCCTAAACCCCTAAAATCGCTCACGAGCTCTCGCCACAATGAACGTGATGGCCGCATATCACACCATATCCTACTTCCTGGACGCATGCAATATCCTATTCGTAGGATGCATAACACTGTGTGATGGCAAACCGGAAGCTTATTTCCTAAGTCTCCATTCTTGCTTATGCAAACCTATTTTAGCT
The DNA here is from genome assembly GCF_009727055.1 of Benincasa hispida. Classification (NCBI taxonomy): domain Eukaryota; kingdom Viridiplantae; phylum Streptophyta; class Magnoliopsida; order Cucurbitales; family Cucurbitaceae; genus Benincasa; species Benincasa hispida. The sequence continues at coordinate 9,913,399 of NC_052352.1, read as the reverse complement.
CTTCCGAGCATCGATTCTAACCTAGCTCTCTCAAGTCAGGTTTTTTTCTTAGACCTCTCTCCCAAGTAGCTCTAAAGGTGGCAATAGACGCATACATAAAGACAAGGTAAACCGCATGAACTTGGCTACGTAAGATTATATTCCATTCCTAGTGAATACTTGCTTACCTTGCTTAAATGGACCACCACTTACACTTTCCAGGCAGTTAGTTGTTGCTGACTCTACTCATGGACAAGCAATGCTACAGCTTCACACTAAGAAAATAAGGTTTTCTCGCACATCACACAACACACACCTTCCGGTGGTTTGCTACATGTTTCATATCTCTAATCCACATCGACTAAGTATGCGATACTCTAACAAATCTCACTAAAAGTGATGCAATGAAGTTAAAAGATGCTGATAAAAGAAGATGGAGATGAAGTTGAAGGAAACATAGAAATGCATTAAACACAAAATGTATTAATTCCTTAATCACAAAAATGTATACAATACAATATAAGAAAGGAAGAGAAAATGAAGTGACCAGCTGGAAGCAAAGACTTGCTTCTAGCGGATGTGCGTCAAGGCTACTAGTGGTGCCATGGATAGGTGGTGGAGCTAACTCTCCCGAGATCTAGCTCCGGTCGAAGGCTCCTGTCGTCACTCAGAATGGATGAAGGAGGTGAAGAACTCTCGAGCTTCCCCTCCACACATTTGTCTGGATCACAAGATCCGCCCTAGGCGAACTCAGGCAAAAACCTTGGATCCCCTGAAATTCTGCTCATCGGCTTTCTTTATATAGAGCCTGGATCGCCGACAGCAGCATTAAATGGACTGCTCTGATTCTGACATTCGATGCGTTTTAGTCCCTTTTTGAATCTCTGCTGCTAATGGCGTGGTAGGTTGAGATATCAACATCATCTTTTGATTTTCTCGAGGTAGATGCGTTGATGGACGTTCATTCCACCAACCCTTGCGTTGATCCCTTATCAATGCATTATCATGTAGCCCGCAATCATTCAGTGACTACATTCACTTAATATCGCAACTCTACACGATGACCGCAATCTCTTGACGAGTGCAACTCCCATGCGATGGTCACATGCGGTCTTGATTACTGCAACATCCATGCGTTGATCGAACGCGTTCGCCTTTGCGATGGAGAGTTTTCTCCGCATGCGGTCGTCTATGCGGTAGTCCGGATTTCGCGTTTGCGTCCACTTCCTGCGTTAGCTACAAAAATAGAAAATTGAACGCAAAATAATACATAATAATGGGTTAGCTGAGATTCATCATGCAGAACGATGCAAGCTCATTTTCTCATGAATTCCTAACATAATTGTCGCATATTCTGCTTAACAATCCTCATAATTCTAAGTAAAAGATCTAAGATGACATGCATTTCTTCATGTCATCAAGTGCTCATTAAGCCTTTAAAATATCTTGGCATCAACACTTAGCCAAATTTTCCTTTTTCTCACCATGCTTACTTACACTTAACACTCGAAAGCTTTAATCTTAACACCTAAAACATTTCTTCTTTGTTCCTTCCTTCTCAAGCCTTTCCCTTACAATAATAATACTATCATAGCACATTAATTAGTCATACTTAAGTAGAGAAATAGGGTTCGAGGTTTACAGGGTATGTGCTAAATGCAATATACTAAGGAATCCTTTAAGGAAGTAAACCAAAGTACAGTGAGTGACTAGTTTTCAAAATATTTTCTAGGTGTTTTACTTATGAATGTTCAACGTATAGTTGCTCTTACCTCAATGTTCAATGCATGCTTTTAGTAATGGAAATTGATTTTAACGCACGATTGATGCTAAAGACACTTTCTATATGAAATCTCCATGTGTTTTACTTGAGTTTTCATATAATGACCTAGCATCTAAATGAGCTATCCATTGGTACCTGTAAGTTTGAAAGCATGCTATTTAATGATGTTAACATGTGTAATGATATGAACACTTACTCCTAAGCTTTGGTACCAAAGGTTTGGTAAGGTACCTAGTTATATATCGATCCTTGCTACCGAAGGTATGAAGCAGAATCTTATTCAATTCTATGTGCACATAAGACTTATGTTATCGATATTGATAAGATCGAGCAAAAGAATTCTCTCTTAACCAAGGTTGGTAGGGATTGAGCAAAAGGACTTTCCCACATGTTCGAGCAAAGGAGTTGAGGAATTTTACAGGATATGTTGATGAGTTTTAAACCAGGGTTTTCATGTTATGTGTTCTTTATTTCTTAATGTTACTTCCGAACCCTGGTATGTTAATGAGAATTTTTTATTATTAAGTTGTTTATACTATGAGTTATGGAAGCATGTTTTCTTAAAAGAAGTCCTCATTGGAATTTCCAACTCACTCTTTTTAATGTATTTCTTCCCAGGTAGCAGTGGCTGTCCTGAGACCTAGCAGTTCTGCCAGTCAGTCACTTTCTAAACCCTCAAAAAATTGAAGCTTAGGTGGCTCATCATGTTTTATTAATCTAGTCTTTATGCTCATGTCATGGGGAACATGGTAGACTTGTGTTGAACAGTGGTTGTAATAGACTAGTTTTCTGGAACTATTATGCATGTTGAAGTTGATATTTTAGTTAATGGTAATTTGTATGCTTTAAGTTGTTGTTGAGACTATGTGTTAAAGTGAATAATGAACTGCTAAACAGGTGTAACAAGTGTGAGAACACAGGTTTACAGGAGTATGTTGGGTAGTAGTTGTCTTAAGAGGGTTGGCAACTGCTGTCTTCACATTTCTTCTCGGATTAGGAGGGTAATCTGGGGAGGAGTGTGACATTGGCAGTCCGATTAGTGATTAAATAAACCAAGATTTAACCATGACTACAATTTTAGAGAGATGTGAAAGCAAAAGCCTATGGGGTTCTTTTTATAACTAGATAACCAACACTAAAAACCGTCTTTACATTGGTAGTTTGGTGTTTTGATGATCTCTACATTATTGACCGCAACTTCTGTATTTATTATTGCCTTCATTGCTACTTCTCCAATAGATATTGATGGTATTCGTGAACCTGTTTCTGGATCTCTATTTTACAAAAACAATATTCTTTCTAGTACCATTATCCCTACTTCTGCAGCTATTGGGATGCACTTTTACCCAATTTGGAAAGTTGCTTTCGTTGATGAATAGTTATACAATGGTGGTCCTTATGAGCTAATTTTTATACACTTCTTACTTGGTATAGCATCATGTTACATGGGTCGAGAGTGAGAACTGAGTTTTTGTCTAGGTATGCGTCCTTGGATTGTTGTTGCATATTCAGCTCATGTTGCAACAGCTAATACAGTTTTCTTAATCTACCCAATTGGTCAAGGAATTTTTTTTTTTATGGTATGCCTCTAGGAATCTCTGGTATTTTCAACTTCATGATTGTATTCTAGATTGAGCACAACATCCTTATGCACCCATTCCACATGTTAAGTGTAGCTGGTGTATTTGGTGGCTCCATATGAAGGCACCAATAAGTAGCAACCACTTTGGGAATAGGATTTCTTCCCAAAGCGGGCTTTTCGTCATCCGCCAGAATGAGCCGACAAAAGCGGTGAGGGCATGGTTAGTTGAACTCACCCAACAAGGTTCAACACTTTTATAAAGTTATTCCCAACCTTCTTTCTTTGCCACTAATGCAGGTGGATCAACTCAATTAATGAGAACCACATTAAAATGCTTCTAGCATGCCAAGGCAAGGTAAGCAATTGATTCTCTTTCCCAAAGTCAAATGTTACTGTACTGAGCCAAAGCTCCATGCCCTACCAGTTAGTTGAAAAAGACTTTCCTTCATAAGAAAGAAAAGGCTTACTGTCTTTAGGATCTGATGCTACACCATGCTCAATATTGTAGGTGATCCATCCTATTACATAAATGGATTCCTTCATTTTGATCTTATATCATTATATAGTAAGCAGGTTTTATTATATCGGCCAAAAACTTGACTAATTGATCTTTATGGTGCTTTTTCTATTAATTAGATCCTTTATCCATAGAATAAAGTATCTAAGCATACCTATTTCTTCATATTTCTACTACAGCTGATACAAATCGTTAGTTTGGACAATACTTATGTAGAAAGCCTATTTTTTTTTTAGTATTTATTAGTGAATTTGCTCTTTTTTCTTTTTATAGTGGAGATAGTCACACGTAATGACAAATCACAACCATATTATTAAAAGCTTGTGGTAAGAACGAGTTTCATTTTAATGCCCAAAAATAATATTCCAAAGCTTTCATATGTTTTCCATTCCTTGTGTGGATAAGACTTACATTATGGAGTATATAACTTCGATCATAGGGATCAATTTCTAGTCGCATAGTTTCAGAATAATTCTATAGAGCTTCCACATAATTTCCTTTGGATTGAGCTGACATCCGTTATGGTCGTTCATTATTCCATTCAAAGAATCTTTGTTCCAGAACCGTCATGAGATTTTCTTCTCATACGGCTCCCCCTTTCTGTGATGCGCATAATGAGATGAGAATAATACATGAAATCAAAAAAGATTGAAATACTCTCATTATGAACTCATGGGACTAGAGTTTTTACAAAAAATCTTCAGCCAACCTTCCTGTAAAAGATCTTTTCTTAACATCAAGCATGGTGTTACTGGATAAAAAAAAATGGTAACTCTAACAATTTCTTTATCATCAATGCCTCTAAATTTCCAGGAATTAGTCACTTCAACAGTCTTTGATGGTTATACAAGTATCCAAAATACAAACGAGATGGATGTTTTTTGTCCCAACCATTTTTCTAAGTTCCGATCCCGCTAAGGAAAAGGGATAATTTATAACAAAGTTTTCGTGTTGTTGATTCCTAGGTGTAGTGCTTCTTCCCCTCTGCTACCTATTTTTACTAGTGAATATTTTGACTAGTGGAGTAGGGTTGACTTAATCCATAGGTTACACCTTTCTCTTAATACTAGAATGAGCAATTAAAGCATCTAAGGTTACATTAATTGAGGATTCACGTCAGAAGGAATTAATTTTTTTAGGAATTAATTTTTTTTTATTTTGATTTGTGGAATATGAATAGAAAAAAGAGGATAGGCTCATTACATTAAAAAATATATATAGAAATTTCCCATAAATAATTGCAATAATTGAGCGTGAGAGCCGAATGAATTGAAAGATTCATATTTGGTTCGGGAAGGGATCATCGAAGTTTTGAAATGAATGGAAAGACAATCTACTTTCATTAAATGATTTATTAGATAATCGAAAACAGAGGATCTTGAAAACAATTCAAAATTCAGAAGAACTCGGGGGGGATAGGGGGGTGTGGCATTGAACAGCTGGAAAATGCCCAAACCTGCATATGAATAGTCAAAATGGAAGCGAATCAGTTTCGAGTAATGGGTACTCTGAGATAGAATGAGAAAAAATGAATTTTATTTGTTCAACTTTGGAACAATTAGAAAATTATAAAAATGAAACTATTTGTTTTGAATAACAAAAAACGATTAATCAAGTTCGATAATAGGTTTTCCAACAAGCCTTACAAGGAGCTCTAGGAACTCTTAGTAGTTGTTTGGACAACTAGTTGCATTTGTGCACCATCAGTGCTAATATTGGCATGTTTAGGTCGATGAGAGAAATAACTAACTGATTAGTCCTTCTACTGTAGACATTATTTTTTTCTTATAAAAACAATTATGAAATACTCATGGTAACCATTCGAGTAAATGAAATTAATAATATTATTCGTGAATGTATTGAACAATATAATATAGAAGTCAAAATTGTTAATATCGATACTGTACTTTAAGTAGGCGACATTGCTCGTGTTTATGGTCTTGATGAAGTAATGGCATGTGAATTAGTAGAATTTGAAGAGGGTATTATAGGCATAGCTCTAAATTTAGAATCAAATTATGTTGGTGTTATATTAATGGGTGATGGTTTACTGATACAAGAGGGAAGTTCTGTAAAAGCAACGGGAAGAATTACTCAGGTACTAGTAAGCGAGGCTTATTTAGGTCGTGTTATAAATGCCCTGGCTAAACCTATTGATGATCGAGGTGACATTTCATCTTCTGACTCTTGGTTAATTTAATCCCCCGCTTCTGATATTATTTCATGATGTCCCGTATACGAGCCTATTCAAACAGGACTTATTGTTATTGATTTGATGATTCCTATCAGACGTGGTCAGCGAGAATTAATTATTGGGGACAGACAGACCGGTAAAACTACAGTAGTCATGAATACGATTCTCGATCAACAAGGACAAAATGTAATATGTGTTTATGTAGCTATTGGTCAAAAAGCATCCTCTGTAGCTTAAGTAGTGACTACTTTACAGGAAAAGGGGCAATTGAATACACTATTATAATAGCCGAAACGGCGACTACCCGAGCTGATGATAGAGGTAAGAACACTTTCCGACTAGGCCTGACTATAACCAACCTCACAGATCCTACTCATTTTTTACACCGATGTATCATACTCTCTCGACCAGTCATCATAAGAAATACTGCTAAATCTTTTTGAAGTGAGAGAAAGAGGGAAGGCGCGCTACAACTAATGGAACAGCTAGCTGAAAAATGCTAGCTAGCTAGGCTAGCGCGCAATGGCTTTCTCCGCGTTGGGCTCACTTCTTCAAGCTCCGCCCATCCTATACAAGACAAGGTGTTTCTTGCTTTTTCTCTCAGCCACGAGAGGCTTATTTATGTAGTGGTCGGCATTCCTATGTGCTCATCCTTGCTCATTGACTTAAGAATCTAAAAATGACCTTTGGATGTTGTCGTGACGCTTTGGTTACAAAGGTTGCTAAGGTCTAGGTTTATGGATATAGTAGACGAAATAGAAGTAAAAAGACAAGCTGAGATAGATGACTCGAAGCCATGGTCTTACAACTCATGAAATCATGAGATATATCGAAATAGGTATGAACTCTTCAGCTTTGGTAATAAACTAATATGTTGTTATCCTGCAGTTATGGTACCAACATAAATGTATATAATACTTTATGTTTGAGTTGAATTTTAACATATTTGAGATTGATATATGATATATTGAGTTTGAGATTAAAATGTGTGTGGGGGGAGGGGGGGATTACCTAAAGTTCGTTTGAATTTATTAATGTTCTTAGGTTGAGTTTAAAGTTGGTATAGAGGTAAATGCATAGTTATATTTAAGTTTGAGTTGAGCTTTAAGATTTATATTGAGTTTAAGATTGATATATGGATAAATTTCTTTATTAGATTGATATATGGATAAATGTATTAAGTGTGAGATTAAGTTTAAGATTGGTATATTGAGTTTGAGATTGATATATGAATAAATGAATAGTTATGTTTATGTTTTATATCAATGTTGCTAAAGTTAATTATTTAATGGCATTGATATTATTTAAATTTGTATTTTGTAGGTATCTCGAGGTTTGTGTTCAAGATGCATCTCTGGACGATGAAAGTTAGGTTGTAGATTTGTGTAGATTTGTATGTTGTAAGTATTTTGGAGTGTATGTTTTGTCAACATTATGTAACGTTATTTTGATGTCTATGTTTTGTGGATATAATGTAATGTTTAAGATGTTCTTACCTTAATTGTTTTGTGGATATTATGTAATGTTTAAGAAAATTAATTAAATGTATTAGTTGTTTGATTTTAGTTTATTTGACTAAATTTGTAAGATTCGAATAGATTTGATATTTTAGTAGATAAGAAATTAAACAAAAAAGACCATTTCCGATGCCAACTTGGAAGGCATTGGAAAAAATAAACATTATTTTGAATTTTTTTTACCTTTTCCCAACGCTATTCCAATATGTCGTCAAGAAAAGTAGTCTTTCCTGATGCTAAAATAGGTTAACATTAAGAAAGGAAACTTTTCCCGATGCTACAATCGCAAATTTGGCATCGAGAGAAGTCATTCTCACACAAATCTAGACTTCTCCCAACGCTTAGAGAGTGTCATCGACAGAAGGCACTTCTCACGATGCTAAAAAAGCAATTTTTGGCATCGGGAGAAGTGCCTTTTGCCGACAACACTCTCTAAGCATCGGAAGAAATCCACCCCACTTCTCCCGTCAAGAGATCTATTATTCCCGACAATGAAATATTTTTATGTCGGGAGAAGTTTTTCCGATGACCATGTCAACGGTAAAATTGGCATCGGGAAAGACTTTTCCGATGATATTTTTACTTTTTTTGATGATTTTTGCCGTCAGAAAAGGTCAAGTTTCTTGTAGTGAATAATGAAGAAAGTAGGGGAAAACGTGGGAGTGAAGAAAGGTGAAGGAGAATGTGAGAGTATGAAGAGAATAGGAAGTGTGGGAGAAAAATGGGAAGGACAAGAGGAAATAATCCGTGAGATGTGGGAGATTTGGGATGGAGAATTAGAAAAATTAGGAAATATTTGGTAAAATCAATATTTGTTCATTAAAAATTTGATTTCTTTCAAAACGAACTTCAAATCAAATTCAAACTTTTTTTTATCTTTTCATTTTATGAAGTTTTAAAAAAAAAAAAAAAAAAACAATAGACAATCATAAAAGTGGAAGACTAAATTCAACGAAAAAATATGAAAATAAAAAATAAGCTGAACAAAATACAATATCAACAGGCGACTATTAAAGGAAAGACGTTATAAATAGTCTCATTTGACGATCCAAGGAAAAAAGAGTAAGTGATCTCTAAACGAGAGTTCTGAACTTGTGTATACTTAATTAAACTATACATTTCTTGTACTAATTTAAGTATCGAAGTGTTGTAGGCTTGATACAAAACTTGTGCAAGAATTTTTCATGTAGGTTGGTTTTGAAAGCGAGAGCAGACCAGGAAAAATGAGTCGGAGGGCAAGCCCACAAAGAACCTGTGATGACGACCAACGTGTACATGATCCATGTGCCAATAAAAAGAATTTCTAAATAATATGTTATATCGTCTACAATCCGAGATTTTTTCTCCCTTTCAAGTTATTCAGATTTATAATGGTTGCATAGGTGGGGTCGTTCTTTTTTGTTACACTTAAAATATTTTTGTAATTGGGTTCTATATAGAATATTAGTCTATACATACACATATATCAATCTTTTGTACTGATAATGATGAACAATTTAAAATCATTATCATGCAAAAATATTAAAATGCGCAAGGCCCAATGAAAATGAATCTGATCAATCATTGAATAGGAATAAGGTGATGAAATAAGGAAATTAAATTAGTGTATGTATGAATTAGGATAAAGAGTACATATCCTATTCGTACTCTTTGTCCTTGGTAATATATTACGACGTCATACCAACTCAATTATCATCTCTTTCTCATTTTCTAACACATCAATAATTAAGTTTACGTTTTAGGCACGGCGACAAGTTTCATAATTTTTTTTCTACACATATGTAACTGTGTTGGGCCAACTTATATACATCCAACTAACATTTAGTTGTCAAACAATTCAAAGATTTAATGTGTCCAATAAGTCACTATATCATTTTTATCCAAAACTCCTCTACTTGCACCAACCCAATTAGGTGGTTATCAAATTTCCAAAAATTAGAACTTCTTTGTTTTTCTGAAAAAAAAAAATTGTATTTTTAACTATAAGTCTTAAAGCATATTATTTACTTTTAAAAAACAATAAATTGAGAAGTTATGACTTATGCCGCTGGTTTTTCTATTTATTTATTTATTTTATTTATCATTTTGTCTCGTAAGTCAATATTACGAGCCTTTAAATTTTCAAAAACAATTTAGGTTAAATAGAATTTTGATCCGAAGAAATTTAGAATTTACGAAAAGTTATAATAACGATGTTTTCACAAATAGTCTCAATCGTTTAAAATCAATTTATGAAAATTCTATCAAACCATGGTGACTAAGTTCTATTTTTTTTTAAAATCATAAGATAAAATTTACCATTTAACCCACATTTTAAAAGACATAAAGAGATTTAATAAATCTTTAAAATCTCAATTTTAGATTTTGGAGAAGGGTCAAAATAAAATATTTCTATAAATATAACATTTGTGATTTTTTTTACCAAATAATATTTGTAAAATAATTATCTCTTTTTAATCTAAATATAATTTTAATAAAAGTATTTACAAAGAAAAAAATTTCTACAAGTAACAATTTAATCTTTGAATTTTGATTTATGATGATTTAGTTTCTATATGTTCACACGTAATAATTTTGTTTTTGTATTTTTGCATGTAATAATTTATTTATCGTATTTTTTAATTTATAACAATTTAGTTTGTATCGTAAAAAATCTTATCAAACTTCAATTTTGATTATATAAAACTTAGTTTATATAATTTATAATATTTTTATCGATATAAACAAAATTATTCCAAATTATAAAGTACTATTTATTAAAATTTAAGACTAAATTAGGGTTATTTTCAAATATAGAAAATTGAATTAACTTATTTACAAATATAGCAAAATGTCATTATTTATTAGTGATAAACATTGGTAGAGATATATCAATATCAATGATAGGTAGTGATGAACATTGATAGATATCTATCAGTATCTTTCACTAATAGAAAGTGACATTTTGTAATATTTGAAAATGTTTTTAGTAGTTTTCTTATTTAAAACAATTACCCACTAAATTATTAGCGAGATTAAATTAAACTCTTTTTTAGATATATATTTATTAAGATATAGTTTGGCAATCATTTAGTTCTTTAATTTTAATTTTTGAAAATTAAATCTATTTTCTCTCAATTTCTTACAATAATTTGCTTATTTCTTAGGTGCAAGAGTTGGATTCTTAACTAAATTTCAAAAACAAAAACAAATTTTTAAAAATTACATTTTTTAAGTTTTCAAATTTTAATTTATTTTTAAATAATTGATAAAAAGTAAATAACAAAAAAATAAAAGTAGAAATAACTTGACATAATTTTTAAAAATAATAAACCAAAAACGAAATGGTTTTCAACAGACGTGACTCATTGTAAAATAATTCAAAATCGCATATTGAATTGTATTTTAGGATAAGTCCAAAAACTTTGGGTAAGAGACGAAGTAGTCAGCTGATGATGACGTCATTTTCGATCGCGGTTCCCGAAAATATTGTCCGGAATCTATATGACAAAATCTTTTTGGTTGATGCTTATTCACTAATCACCACTTTCCAAAATGTCAATTGGTTTTTTAGATTCTTAATTAACTTTATAATTTTAACACTAAACATGCCAAATCTACTTTTATTCCAAACCTTCCATTTTTAGTTGAATTTCATCTCAGCCATTATTATTTTTTTTTTTTTTGACATACAACCATTAGTGTATTTACTGAGTACTTTCAAAGAATGAAAATAATAGACGAAATCTCGTTAGATTAAATTTTAATAAATTAATAGAGAAAATGATACAAAACAGATACAAAATACCTATTGACCAAATTTCACAAAATTAGCCTATTTCATCATAAATTCCAACATCATGAAAATTGTCTTACTATACTTCCAACCTCATAAAAATTATGAGCATTCAAAATCATCAATCGAACTATTTGTATTGGGTAAATTTTTTTCATTTTATTGAAATGGGTATCGAGTTGAATAATCTTTCTTTTTTTCAAATTGACCAAACTCAAATGAATTACATATATATTAATAAAACAATATATATTTATTTCATAATTGATGAATTGATGAATTTTGATGTTTTATTTTAGAAATGTTTCTTTGTTTAAAGTTTATAATAGATGTCATGGATATTTAGTATCTAACGTCTGAGTATTATAAAATGTTAGTTACAAAACATGATTGTAGATAAATTTTAAATATTTAAATTAATAAGAAAAGAAATAACCCGTAACCCAACCCAACCAAATTGAATTTTAAGGGTAGGGTTGGTTTTGGTTGGATACCTTGTTTAGATCATTCAATTGCCAATTTGATCAATCCAAATTTTCAAGTTGATGAAAACCCCAAAACCCAACATATGTACCTCTCCAATAGAAATCAAACCTCACATATATTATTTACAAACTACTTGAAATACATTAGATACACTCATTCGTGAATGTTGAACCTCAAAGAATTGAGAATAGTTTTTTTTCTTCGTTTGCATTAATTCTTTAACTTAATACAAGAATTGCATTAATTAACTTTTTAAAAAAATATTCTATATTCTTTCAACAATTTTATTTTGATCCTAGTTTTTCAACTTTGCTATCCATTGTTGTTTCTTTATTTTCAAAATGTCCATTTTAATTCTCATACTCAAAAAATATTTTAAAACAAAAGAAAAGAAAATTGACATAAGTAGGAAAAAAATCACTTGGTATAATTTTGTTAAAAATTAAAATAGCATTAATTTTGTATCGTTAATTTGTTACAATACTATGATCTAAACCTTAAAGAAACGTTTGGGACGCTAAACTAGTTATAATCCATTCCAACAATTTCTAATTGGTACCCAAACGACCAACTTATTAAAAGTAAAATCCCGATTACTTGGAGTCCTAAATTTGTACAAATTGATGGTAAAGATAACGATTCACGACAAATATATTAATTAACTAATTAAATCCTTCATTGTCGAATAAGTTAAGCTCTTCCTTCACGCATGACGAAAATGAGAGAATTTCTTCGTTTAAGAAAATAATAATAATAATAACAAAAGTTTAAAGAGAGAGAGAGGAACTGTCTATTCGTTAGAAGTTGGAAGCGCATTGAATGAGCAGATTTGTCGTCTTCCAAACTTTTTCTCAGACAAATTTGCATCACTTTACCAACTCCTAACCCCATTTCTCTTTTTCTATTTCTTCCCCATTTCCCTTTCCTCAACAATTTTCGTCTTTCATTCTTCCTTATGAAACCCACTAACCAAACCGAATTCCCAATGAAGAAGAAAATCAAGAAAATTAAATCAGATTCTTACGAACAAGAACCAGAATCCCAATCACCACCCTCTACGTTTGCAAATTTAGACGACAATCTGTTGTTCGAAGTGTTTAAGCACGTTGACGCAAGGACACTGGCCACGGCGGCCGGCGTCAGCAAGCAGTGGTTCAAAACCGCCCACGACGAGCGCCTCTGGGAGCTGCTCTGCACCAAACACTGGACCAACGTCGGCTGTGCTAATCAACAGCTACGCTCCGTCGTGCTTGCGCTTGGTGGCTTCCGTCGGTTACACTCTCTTTACCCATTTTCCCCTATGATTGGATGTAATCCATGGGGGAAAGACGAGGTTCATCTCTCCCTCTCTCTTCTCTCAATTCGTTACTACGAGAAGATGAAATTTAAAGACAGACCCACATCTTGAAATCTCAATCTCTTTTGGGCTATGTAAAAGTAAAATCACACGGAATTTGGCGGAGGTTCTGTTGAAATGGAAATTCCTTTTTCTTCCACTTAGGATGGGTTTTTTTAGAATTGGTTGTTCTAGTTTAACTAACTTACAGATTTTTCTTCTCTCAATTGACTCTGGGTGGATTAGCGTTCAACTTTATATTATGGTATTTGCTGCTTTTCTATGCCAACTGTTACCTGAGGTAGATGTTGAAGAAGGGGGGGGGGGGGGGGGTTATGCATTTGACTCGAACTTCAAATTAATAATGGGAGTAAAGATTATGATTTCAGTCTGACGACAGCTCGGTAATGTAAAGATTAAATTTGGCGTTCAAGTTTCTAATGGCGACAGCTTCCTTTCTCACTTGGTTCTGTATCAAAATAGTTCATCGTTTTGTGTCAAATCAATCATGGGTCTTTAATTAATTTCATCGATTCGATTCACAGAGATTAATAGAATTTGGCTGATTCATGGTCTCTAAGATTTAATGGATTTTTTCGTTTTTTCTTCTTTTCTATGATAAACCAAAGATTAAAGAAATTGGAAGGCTAAACAGCATCATTCATTGAATAATTTTCTCTGTTTCTCTCTCTCGCTTGCTTGCGCTTCTCTGTACACTGCCAAAATGATTGTGATTTCTGTAGAAGACGGGAGGGGATGGTAAAATCCAAAGAGTTTGGTTCTGCCATTTATCTGCTCTGCTAATCGATCTTGCTTATTCCCATACGCTTAACCACAGCGTTTCTGATGGCATCGGTATGCAAATGCCAACCTTTATGCTCGAATCCAGACATGTACTTCCTTACTTCGATTTTAATCATCTCCTGCATCGCACTTAAGAATTCTGCACTGAATAACTCGGATTCCTTGACATGCCCACCGGTAGTAGGAATTGCCTGAATCATCTTCCGGGTCGGGCTCGCCACTGAATCCGACCCATACCCGGATGTCGAATTGGATCCTGGCAGTGAGAGGCATAGTGAGGTAGGAGGATCGTAGGAGTTCACAATCTGCCGATGATTTGACGGAACAATCGAGCTACTTCTAGCTAAGGGTCTGTATACAGGCTGTGGTGGCGGTGGGGGTAGCGATGGAGATGAGTCACTCAAATCGGATCCAGATGGACTACTCGGATTCAACCCAAACCCGGAAGCGACGGTGACTGGACCCGGACCAACGCTGGCAGATCTTTTGAGAGGCTGATGCAAATCCGGATCGTTGAAATCATCACCCATGGCGGAGCATTTACGCTTGAGCGTCGAATTCCAGTGATTCTTGATCGCGTTATCGGTGCGGCCATTCAAAAGACGAGCAATGGTGGCCCACTTATTCCCAAACTTGGCGTGAGCTCTGATAATGGCGTCATCCTCTTCAGCAGTAAACGGGCGGTGTTCCACCTGAGGAGAAAGCTGATTACACCATCGGAGACGGCAAGATTTCCCAGAACGACCAGGAATCGACTTACTAATCAACGACCAATTCCTCGGTCCATAGCTTTCAACCAATCTCTTCAACGATTCATCTTCCTCAGGACTCCACGGACCCTTAATCCGATCCACGTTCTTCCCAACAGAATCCATCGATCAAAGATATTCTAAAACTAGAAATTCAAATTATCAAAAACGAAAAACCACCTGAAAATTTGTACAGAAGGGAGAAGAAAAAGGCGGAGGGGATTTAAGAAAGCGGTGGAGGCGGAGCCTCACCCTGTTTGTTAAAGAACTGAATGAAGGAAGAGAGGTTATTTATATGAGAAAGGATAAGAATGACCGGTTGAGCCGGTTGCGCAGTAGAGGATGCTTCGAGGGAAGGTAGTTATTCGAATACAGCTGTAAAGGACACGTGTCAATTAATAACGGCGCGTGTTTAGACGTAACTGGGACCCATTTAGAAAACTGCCTTACCTACACACCACAATAGGTATTTACGTAATTTGCCAAATTCACAAAATTGTAAATTAAAAAAAAAAAAGAAAGTAACGGCATTTGAAAAATTAATGAAATTAAACTTATGGAAAATAGTCCGTTAACCAGGATTATTATTTATTGATGATAAATTAAAGGAATGGGAAGGGCGATGAGGGAGCCGTTGGAAAAGAGATAAAATTGAAATTCAAACGTGGTGTTATTTAGTTAATTTTTTTTAAAAAAGAAAAAAAGAATAATAGGATAAGAATAATTTAAAAGAGAGTACGGTTGGGGAAGTTGGATGGGAGCGGAGGTGTTTGACCAGGACAGGCTGGACAGCATTTGGAAAATATTTATTAAATATATAATATATATTAAAGATATTTACAAATCGCAATGAGTTGCTGAGCTGGCAATAGAACGACAAAACTTCAGTAGCAGAATCGCGGGAAGAACGCCTTTGCTTTGCTATCATGTCAGTCCAGCCTGTAAACTCTGCCCACAAACCAATTATATACTACCACGTGGAATTTGCCACCACACTCTAGAAAACTGCCAAAAACCCCTCCACCGCCTTTCCCATTTTCACGTAACTTCCATTTCTTTTCTTTTTCTTTTTTTTATTTCTCATCTTCTTTTTAGGGTTCCGGAAAACACACAAATAAATTAGGCTAAATTATAAAAAAAATATCCCAAACTTTGTATTTTGTGTGTCAAGAATTTTCAACTCTCAAAAGTAATTGTTTAAAAAAAAAAATTTAAATACATTTAAATTTTTAAAAATAGTTCAAAAATAATTTAGTTTTGAACAAAACCAATAAAATTTTATTTTAAAAATATTCATAAACTTTCAAAAGTTTCAAAAATATCTTCTAACTTTAAAAAGTTTTAAAAATATCTTCATCGCTAATATACAAACATAAGCAGTTAATACTTCATTACAAAAATAATTTTAGAATTTAAAAGCAAAATATTTAAAAATGCTCCTACCGTTCATATGGTGATCAATATATTTAAAGTTTTTTTAAGTTCAAAAAATCCAATTTTAAAATAAATTATACACGGATATCATCTTCTTTCATATAAATACTTACATTTTTTTTCTTAATTTTAACTTTTTTAACTTACACCAAATTTCTCAGCAACCAAAATTTTAAGTTAGAACATAAAACCTCACCAAATCTCACAAAATCTGAACAGCGAAATCTCCCCTTAAAACATACCAAAACTATAACCAGTCAAACAAAAAATGTATCTATATGAATCACTCAACACTCAAGTACTACTCACATACAATTTTGTTAAAACATTTAAATCCTAAAATTGATACTTCCTTTATTCTCTTTCTTCCTATTATAGTCTCGATATCTTAATTGAAGTGCGCAATTTTATTTATTTACTTATTGTTTTTTATAAACAAATGCCAAACAATTAACAAAAAGGGAGTAAAAGGGCGGGATGGGAGAAAAAAGGTGGAAATAGAGAGGTAAGTGTAAGACGGTATTAAGGTTTATGTTCATATAACATTAGGATGTTTTTGAAATTTTTTAAAGTTTAAAGGTATTTTTGAATCTTTTTAAAGTTTATGGATATTTTTTATACAAAACACTAATGATTTTCATCCAAAACAAAATGATAAGGGTATTTTTGAATTTATCTTGAAAGTTAAAGGGTATTTTTAAAAATTTTGAAAATTCAAGGATATTTTTTTACATAAAATACAAAGTTTAGTGATATTTTGTATAATTTAACCAATAAAGTAATAAAAAAACAAAAACTCAAAATTTTAGGCAAACTATATACGGGATGTTAGACAGAAATATTGATGGCTTAATTTACGAAAATATTAATTAAAACATCAATAGAATATCTATTTTGATGGATATTTATGAACAATTTATAAAAATAAAAAACATTTAAAAGATAGAATTAGATTAGGAAAATAAACATTTAATATAATATTTCTATTATTTATATCACATTTACATTAGTGACATGTTGTTGCTCATATATTGATGTTTTATAGATTTTTCTATGACAGTGGAAATATCAATTCACTCATCGCTGTTAAACCTATGAACTCGTAAAAATATAGATGAAAATATCAACATGTCTACATAAATATGAATTTGATTTCTATTTGATTGTTGGGTTTTTTCCCTTAAAACCAATACTTTTAATCATGGATATTATGTATTTTTTTTTTTTATTTCGTCCTTTTGAGATTTTGGAATAACATATTTGATTCTAGAGTATTAAATTTGAGATTTAATCGATTCACAAAGTTTGAAATAAGATTATGGTCTCTAAACAGTTTGTTAGTTGATCTAATAGAACAATGATGTGGTAGTTTACATACTACCCATTCGAAATTTTAATGACTAATTAAAAATAAGATTCAAAGTTTGATAATTTAAACATGCCAGTTTTGAAATTTGAAGACTAGAAACTAAATCCAAATTAAGGATAAACATAAATTAATTTTGAAAGGAAAATGTATTTTGCCCCATAAAAACTTATTTTTATTATTAGTTTCATATAGTTTATGTTTTACCAGAAGAAAATCATAAATGTTCCATTGATTTAAGTCCTAAACTTAGTTTTTTTTTTAATTAAATTCTGAAACATTTAAATTTGACATATTATTAACAATAAATTTGTAGATATTTGAATCATTGACCTAATGGAAGATACATACCTCAATTAGTTGAGCCTCTTAAGATTTATGATTAAGGAGATATGAAAAAAAAGATAGAACATTAAGGGGGAAATAATGATATGTGGAAAAAAATATAATTTAAATAATAAAATAAGTATATCTATAAATTCTTAATATTTTTTTTAAGATATAAAGACATGTCAATCAATCCAAGATCGATTTAGATTGAATTTCTAAATGCTTATAAAAATATTATATTAGAAAAAATTAAGCATAGTGAATCCAAACATAAACATAAATCAAACTTCTTACCAAAATTAATAAAATTATATTTTCAATGGATTTAGAACCATGACAATTCTTTTACTTAAAAAAAAAAAAAAACCAAAACAAAAGTCATGGCATTTCTTGCAAGAAGAAAATAGCAATTAAAATTTCCGAAAAAGAAAATGAAAAAAAAAAGAAAAAAAAACAAAACAAAAAATCACAACCATTAATGTGACAGCTACAGTGACTCTGAACTTCCAAACTAAATACCATGAAAAGAATCACCCTTGTCTCTTTATGCAAATTAAGCATTCAAATTTTAAAATATAATCATTTAGGCGTCTTGTTTGAAAAAGAAAAAAATATTGTAAATATTATAAATAGGCGTTAGATGCTCATACTTCCTTTCTAATATTAAATGTTATTTTTTCATTATCACATATATTATCGATGTGTCATGTAACCATTTAGGTGTAGTGTTTAAAGTGTACCACATCCTGCTTGTCACTTTACCTATAAATAGTGGTATTGGTGGATCTTGAAATACCACATATTGGTGAGACATCCACTTCAAAATTTCACTCAATTTTTCATATTATTCAATTTTCACAATTTTAATTATTTNTTATATTATATTATATTATATTATATTTTCTCCATATCCGTATTCCCGTTGTATTTCGTTATACTCCTTAATTCACAATACGTTATCAGCACGAGCTCCTGTCGCTTCCCTCGTTGAAGGTAGGTCCTAAACGTAGGTCGATTTTTTTTCTCTTTATTTGACCCATCTCATATGATAAATTTGGACGTGATGGATTTTTTTTTTAATCTCCTGAAGAGAAGATTGACACAATTGATGGAACATCATATGTTTCTTTTGATTTTGAGAATATCTAGACTTAATCCTGTTATTTTCTTTTATTTATCTTCACATTTTTCTAAAGGTAAATGTTAACTTTTGAATATTCTAAGTGTTATTTTTCTTATTGTAATTACTTTTTTTTAGTGAAGAAACCTAAATCATTTTCATATATTGGGTGACTAAAAAATAAGTAAAGAAGATCTATGTCTAACAGATAATACAACTACATAATACAATATTTACAAATAAAAAATATTTTTCCAAATTGTCAATGCTGAAAGCAAAAGTAAATATAATATCAGGTTCCGCAATCTTAATTGGAGATTTTGGAAAAGTAAATATTATTTTGCCTAGAGGAACAAAATTTACAATTAATAATGCATTGTTCTCTAGTCAATCAAAGAGAATTCTTCTAAGTTTTAAAGATATACGTTGCAACAATTATCATATTAAGACTGATAGTAAGAATAATGTGGAGTATCTATATATTATCTTTATTGTCTCAAATGAAAAGCGTATATTAGAAAAGTTGTCTGCTTTATCTTCTGAATTATATGAGTAATTGAAACATATGCAACAATGAACTCAAAGTTCATGAATTCAGTCATATTTACAATTTGGCATGACCAATTGGATCATCCAAAATCTATAATGATGAGGAGAATTATTGAGAATTCAAATGGACACACAAGAGCCAGAAGATTCTTCAATCTAATGAATTATCATGTGATGCTTGTTCTCAAGACAAATTAATTATTAGACATCATCAGTCAAAGTAGGAACCGAATCACCTGCATTTTTAGAACAAATACATGATGATATATGAGGACCTATTAACCCACCAAGTGGACCATTTAGATATTTTATGGAATTAATGGACACATCTAACAGATGGTCACGCGTGTGCTTATTATCAAGTCGAAATCTTGCATTTGTAAGATTACTTGCTCAAATAATTAAGTTAAGAGCTTAATTTCCTGATTATACAATTAAGGTCATTCATCTTGATAATGTTGGTGAATTTACATCCCAAACTTTTGATAATAATTGTATGTCAATTGGAATAAGTGTTGAACATCTTATAGCTCGTGTTCATACACAAAATGGTTTAGCAGAAACATTTATAAAATGTTTGCAATTAATTCCAAGACCATTACTTATGAGAGTTAAGCTTCCTTTATCTATATGGGGACATGCTATTAGTTTATGTTCATGAGCCAAATATTTCCTATCTTAGAATTTTTTAATGTGCAATATATATTCCAATTGCTCTAACACAACGCACTAAGATGAGTCCTCAAAAGAGGTTAGAAATATATGTTGAATATGATTCTCCATCAATTATTAAATATCTTGAACCCTTGACGAGTGATGTATTTACTACACGATTTGCTGATTGTTATTTTAATGAGACAAATTTTCCAACATTAGTGGGAGAAATTAAGAAATTGGAAAAAGAAATTACATGAAATGCATTGTTATCGTCTCATTTAGATTTCCATACAGATTAATGTGAACTCACTACTACAAAATCTACATTACTTGACACTTGTGTTTTTAATTACTTGACATTTTTGTGGAAAAATTGTCAAATAATATGATTCTGGGCAAAAAAAAGTCAAGTAAAAGGGTTTAAAAAGTGGAGATTGACGAAATATTTCGGATATTTTCACGCGAACCTTTACTTGAAACGATTTTCGTGTCAAGTAATATAAGGTCTTACTTGACACATTTCACGTGTCAAGTATAAGAAGCTTTTACTTGACATTTTTTTCGTTTCAAGTAAAAGGGTTAAAAAAACAGAGATTGACGGAATATTTCGGATATTTTCACGCGAACCCTTACTTGACAGGATTTTCGTGTAAAGTAATATAAGGTTTTACTTGACACATCTCACATGTCAAGTATAAGAAGCTCTTACTTGACATTTTTTTAATGTCAAGTAAAAGGGTTAAAAAAGCGGAGATTGACGGAATATTTTGGATATTTGATAGGCCTCCAATTATGTGCCGCTCATCGTCTACTTCTACTAAGTGATCATGTAGCAGAGCTCAGCGATCGTGTAGCATTTGGTAGGTGATCATTAGAAACTAGTAAGCAATTTTGTAATGTTTTGTAAGCGATCGTGTAGTTCCGAGTAAGCGATCGCGAGGTATTTGTGGGCGATCATCTAATGTTACTCAGCGATTGTGTAGTAGAGCTAAGCAATCATGTAGCAGAGCTCACCGATCGTGTAGCATTTGGTAGGTGATCGTATAGCATTTGGTAGGCGATCGTATAGCATTTGGTAGGCGATCATATAAAAACTGGTAAGCGATCGTGTAATTTTTTGTAAACGATCGTGTAGTTCCGGGTAATAATTGCGGGATGTTTGTGGGCGATCGTCTAGTGTTACTCAACGATCGTGTAGCTTTTGGTAGGCAATCGTATAGCATTTGGTAGGCGATCATACAGAAATTGGTAAGCGATTGTGTAATGTTTTGTAAGCGGTCGTGTAGTTTTGGGTAAATGATCGCGGGGTGTTTGTGGGCGATCGTCTAGTGTTACTCAGCGATCGTGTAGCAGAGCTAAATGATCGTATAGCAGAGCTCAGCGATCATGTAGCATTTGGTAGGCGATCGTATAGAAACTGGTAAGCGATCGTGTAATGTTTTNCATGTAGCATTTGGTAGGCGATCGTATAGAAACTGGTAAGCGATCGTGTAATGTTTTGTAAGCGATTGTGTAGTTCCGGGTAAGCGATCACGGGGTGTTTTTGGGCGATCATCTAGTGTTACTCAGCGATCGTGTAGCATTTGGTAAGCGATCGTATAGAAACTGGTAAGCGATCGTGTATTGTTTTGTAAGCGATCGTGTAGTTCTGGGTAAACGATCGCGGGGTGTTTGTGGGCGATCGTCTGGTATTACTCAGTGATTGTGTAGAGACTTTACTATTTTCATTTCCCTCTCAATTTAAAAACTCTTTCTCTCCTCCTTTACTATACTCAGCGATCATGTAGAGACCTTATTTATTGTTTCCCTCCCTCTCCCATTTTCATTTCTCTCTCAAATTTGGTTTTCCTCCTACCAAAATTATCAAATAAAATAATATTTCCCTCTCCCATTTTCATTTCCCTCTCAAATTAAAAATTCTTTCTCTCCTTTTTCACCATCTCACTCACGACTTTCCCCTTTCCCCCAATTTTTTTTCTTCTTCTATGCGCCCAAGAGCCCTAGCTGTCATTAGTCTTCATTCTCCCCTTGCCTCCGTTCGCGCCGCTGTTATTGAGTTTTTCATTCTGTCGTCTGCTCAGCCCGCCAGCCCTCTCTCTCGTCATCTGCTCAGCTCCCTCGCTGCCTGCTCAGCCACACCAGCCGCGTTAGCTGTGCACATTGTTGGCGAGTTTTCAGCCCCACCCAAATTTGTAGCCGAACGCCTTCAACCGCTTCCGTCGCTTCAGCCGTGCCTAGATTTGTAGCCGAACGCTTCTGTCGCTTTAGCTTCGCCTAGATCTGTAGCCGAAAGTCCCCAATCCTTGTTTTGGGTAAGATTTTGTAATTTTATGGGTTTATATGCATAATCTTGATTATTGTTTGATTTTGGGTTAGTTCTGATAAAAACCCATTATGTTTGGGTCATAGATTCAAGTTGTAGCGGAGTTTGAAGATTGGAAGCATGTTGTGCGGGGTTGTAAGGTTTTGACTTTGGAAAATTTTGGAAACTTTTAGTAACTTGTTATTAAACTTTGGTTTGATGTATATTCAGACTGGACAAATAAATCAGTGTATGAGTGTTCTTGTTCCTCTTTTGTTTTCTTTTCAGGAAAGTTGGTTGAGGTTCGAATGAAGCATCGATTTTAGCAAACACTTCGGGTAAGTGTTTTGGATGTATTTAAATGAATTTGTGATTTGGGTTTTAATGTAGCATCTTCTGTAATGATTTGCTTGTTTGAATGTTTGATGATGAGATTGATTTTGAAGTGTTGGAAGGAGTTGAGTTGTTGTCCAATAGGTTTGAGATCAATCTTGGCAAGGTTTTGGTAAGTTTGGAGGTTAGTATTAATAGTTCTTTGAAGTGTTGGAATGAAGTATTGGTCTAATAATTGAGTTATTTTCAATTTTTGATGTTCAATTCAAAGATTTCAAGGGATTGGAGCCACTGTCGAACAAAGTTAACGATGTTTGGACGTTTTGATAGGTATTGAGGCCTTGAAACTCTTTTGGAATTGTTACATAGTTGTTGGAATTTGCGTTTTGTAACCATTATTATTGAACTTTTCGTAGGTTGGATTACGTTGTTGTATTTTAACACTTATTTATATATTTTGAAATTTGATGTTATCG
>NC_052352.1:9800623-9889355 GCF_009727055.1 Benincasa hispida | reverse complement strand
TTTTTTCGTGTCAAGTAAAAGGGTTAAAAAAGCGGAGATTGACGGAATATTTCGGATATTTTCATGCAAACCTTTACTTGACATGATTTTCGTGTCAAGTAATAAAAGGTCTTACTTGACACGTTTCAGTGTCAAGTATAAGAAACTCTTACTTGACATTTTTTTCGTATCAAGTAAAAGGGTTAAAAAAGCGGAGATTGGCAGAATATTTCGGATATTTGATAGGCCTCCAATTTGGTAAGCGATCGTATAGCATTGGGTAGGCGATCGTATAGCATTGGGTAGGCGATTGTATAGCATTTTGTTACTCAGCAATCGTGCAGCAGAGCTCAGCAATCGTGTAGCCGAGCTCGCCGATCATATAGCATTTTGTTACTCAGCGATCGTGTAGCAGAGCTAGCGATCGTGTAACCGAGCTCAACGATCGTGTAGCATTTAGTAGGCGATGGTATAGCATTAGGTAAGCGATTGTATAGCATTTTGTTACTCAGCGATCGTGTACATGTAGAGACTTTTTTCATTTTCCTCTCAAATTTGGTTTCCCTCCTAACAAAATTATCAAATAAAACAACATTTCCCTCTCTCAAATTAAAAACTCTTTCTCTCCTCCTTCACCATCTCATTCACGACCTTCCCCTTCCCCCAATTTTTTTCTTCTTCCGTGCGCCCTAGCCTTCGTCAGCCTTCATTCTCCCCTCGCCTCTGTTCGTGTTGCTATTATTGAGTTTTTCATTTCGTCGTCTGCTCAACCGTGCCAACCCTCTTCCTCGTCGTCTGCTCAGTCGCGCCATCCGGCCAGCTGTGCACGTCATTCGTGAGTCTTCAGCCGTGTCTAGATTTGTAGTTGAATGCCCCCAACCGCTTTCGTTGCTTTAGTCACGCCCAGATCTGTAGCCGAATGCTTCCATCGCTTCAGCTCTGCCCAGATCTGTAGTCGAATGCCCCAATCGCTTCTGTCGCTTCAGTTAAGTTGGTCTAGCCAAATCCACTTGTTTTCGTCGAGGTCGTCCACATCTTCGTTGAGCTCTAGCTTTATAACAGATCTATTCAAGTGTGGGCTTCACTCTATCTCATCAGATCTATATTCTATCTCGCTAGAATCTTGTATTTTTAGGTAAGGTTTTGGTAAGTTTGGTGAGTTTTGATTACTTTAATGGATTTCTTGAAAATTTTTGAATACCCATAATTTTTTTTTTTACCCAAATTGATTGATGCTCTTTGTGATTTGGCTTTAGATTCAAGATTCAGAGAACATTAATATGTTGTCCAACAGGTTGATATTGATTTCGGTAAGATTTTCCCATAAGTCTTTTTTACCCAAATTGATTGATGCTCTTTGTGATTTGGCTTTAGATTCAAGATTTGGAGAACATTAATGTGCTGTCCAATAGGTTGATATTGATTTCGGTAAGATTTTCGGTAAGTATATGAGGTATATCTTGTTTGTTGTTTGATATTGGGTTTGTTTCATTGTTACTCACAATATTTTGGTTGTTGTTGGTGGTTTTACTTGAAAATTTTTGAACACTCAATAAGTTTTGACATTAACTTACTAATACCTGTCAATTTTTTGGTGTTAGATTGAAATGTTGGAAGAAGTTGAGTTATTGTCAAATAGGTTTAAGACCGATCTTGGCAAAATTTTGGTAAGTTTGGAGGTTAGTATTAATAGTTCTTTGTTACCCATTGAAGTATTGGTTTAATAATTGAGTTACTTTCAATTTTTTATGTTCAATTCAAAGATTTCAAGGGATTGGAGCCACTATACAACAAAGTTAACGATGTTTGGACGTTTTGATAGGTATTGAGGCCTTGAAACTCTTTTGGAATTCTTACATAGTTGCTGGAATTTGCGTTTGTAAACATTATTATTGAACTTTTCGTAGGTTGGATTACGTTGTTGTATTTTAACACTTATTTATATATTTTGAAATTTGATGTTATCGCCTTTTATTCTATTTTGCAGGTTGACTTGCTTAAACATGGCTTGCCCGACCTTAGTTCTCGATCTTTAGACTTCAAAGCTCAATGTATAGATTAAATAATGTACTTTGTTGAGAGGTTATTTATTAAACAATTTGTCACATTTGTGTTTGTTGAAAGTTGAGTTTTGTATACAAAAGCAATAGTTGAGATTTTATTTTGTGTATGTACATGTGAAAGAGAAATATTGTTGTAATTTGTGAGGAGTGTTCATAGTTGAACATATGGATTTTTAGTGAATATATTGAGTTGATAGATCTTAAATGTATAATGTTTATTTATTTGATGTAATTGTATTGTTGGAATACAAGTTAGAAAATGAGAATATCGATTGGGGCATTTAATTTGAAAACAAAAAGACATATACTTGATACATAAAAAACGTCAAAGAGTATCACACTATACTTGACACTCGAATCAACTTGACATGCCACCAATGTCAAGTGTATTATCTTTCTTGACACGAAAATTGTATCAAGAAACATATTACTTGATGTTTTTTCGGAGTCAAATTATCACACTATACTTGACACTCGAATAGTTGACGCTTTTATAAGAGTCAAGTATAACCTTTACTTGACATTGAAAAAACGTCAAGTAATCCAATGTAGTAGTGACTTGAAGTTCAGAAAATAATTCATTTACAAAATATAGAAAATTAATTACCAAATGCATTAATAGATGCAAAGAAAGTAATTAAGTCACATATACTAGTTACAAATGTTCTATAAAAAATTGCTATCACAACATAAGTTGTCATTAATGAGTCTAGAACATGTCAGAAGTGTGGTAGACCAATGGGTTTCAAAGATAAAAATCCTTGAAAATGAAAAATAGTTAATAGTAAAAAAGACTTGGTTGAGGATGTAAATACCTATGAAGAAATCCTCGACATGACTAGTGAGGAAGATGAAATACCTAAAAATAATAATGAGATTTCAATAAACTATGTCATAATAAGAAAAGATGGAGTCGAACAAATGTAGTTATTGACAAAATTTTTGCGTATAATATTGCTCTTGATGTTATATCTGAAAATGAGGATCCTTAACCAAAATCTGTTGAAGAATGTCGACATAGAAAAAATCGGCTTAAATGGAAAGAAGAAATCGAGACAGAATTAAACTCACTTTCAAAATTTTAGGTTTTTGGACCAGTAGTTCAAACACCAGAAGGTGTCAAACTTGTGGGATACAAATGGGTATTCGTGAGAAAAAGAAATGAAAATAATGAAGTCACAAGATATAAAGCAAGACTAGTTGCACAAGGTTTTTCACAAAGATGTGATATTGATTATGAGGAGACATATTCTCCAGTGATAGATGCAATTATATTGAGATATTTAATTAGTCTAACTGTATATGAAAGTCTGGATATACATCTTATAGATGTAGTCACAATATATTTATATGGATGTCTTGATAATAATATTTATATGAGAATCCCATAAGGATTTAAGTTACTCGAAACATATAGATCAAATTCCTGGGAATTATATTCAATAAAGTTACAAAGATCACTATATGGATTGAAACAATCAGGATGAATGTCTGGTATAATCGTTTGAGTGGATATTTGTTGAAAGAAGGATATCAAAATAATTCAATATGTTCATGTATTTTTATAAAGGAATCACAATTAGGATTTGCTATTATAACTGTATATGTTGATGACTTAAATATAATTGGAACTCCTAAAGAGCTTTCAAAGGCAATAAAATATCTTAAGAAAGAATTTGAGATGAAAGATTTCGAAGAAAAAACAAAATTTTGCCTTGGTTTGCAAATTGAACATTTAACAAATGAGATATTTATTCATCACTCAACTTATATAGGAAAAATTTTGAAAAGATTTTATATGAATAAAACACATTTATTGAATATTTTAATGGAAGTTCGTTCATTAGATTTGAAGAAAGATATATTTCGACCTCAAGATAATAACGAAGAACTTCTTGATCTTGAAGTATCATTTCTTAATGCAATTGGTGTACTTATGTATCTATCTTAGCTTGCTAATAATACAAGACCATATATTGCATTTTCAGTAAATTTATTAGCCAGATATAGTTCTTCTAAAAAGAAAAAGACATTGGAACGAAATTAAGCATATACTCCGTTATCTCTGAGGAACGATTGATATGAGTTGTTTTATTCAAATAAATCAAATTTTGATCTAGTTGCTTATGCAAATTCTAGTTATTTATCTGATCCACACAAAGTTAGATCTCAAACAGGTTATCTTTTCACATGTGTAGGAACTGCTATATCATGGCAATCGGTGAAGCAGACCATAACGATCATTCTTCAAATCATGCTGAAATCCTTGCAATTTATGAGACTAGTCGAGAATGTGTATGATTAAGATCAATGACTCAACACATTTGTAACATATGTGGCTTGTCTTCTAATAAAAATCTTCCAACGATCTTATACGAAGATAACACAGCATGTATAGCCCAAATCAAATGAGGATATATTAAAAGTGATAGAACAAAGCATATCTGTAACGCCTAACATAGGATTGCTCCAAGCTGAGTACGCTTAACTTTGGAGTTCCTATGATGGAGTCACCAAAAAGGAAGGTGCACCTTGTTGGTATAGGTAGTAACTTTCAATTCTTTTAAGCCTTTCTTAACCATACTTTCATGTCCTCAAGATCCCTCTCATTCGAATGTGATACAGGTTCATTCATGTACCCCTCCTGAACTCGAGTCGTTACAATATTTCACCAAAACTTTTCTACACTCATGATCTCGAAGAAAATGGTGACATCACTATACAATAAATTTATTCGAAGGATAACCTGACCGACTTATTTACAAAAACATTACCTACTACAATATTTGAGAAATTGGCGCACAACATTGAAATGAGACGATTCAGAGATCTCAAATGATGTTTTCATGAGGAGAAGCAAATATATTATATTCTTTTAAGATTATTAGATTATATGAAATATGTACTCTTAGAGGCATAGTTCATATATTTATAGTGGGCATCAAAGGGGAAGTTTTATAAATATTATAAATAGGTGTTAGATGTCTATGCTTAGTGTCCAATGTCAAATGTCATTTTTCCATTACACATATGTTGTGTCACACCCTGCCCCAGACTACCCTCTGAGCCTGGGAAAGGGCGTGACTGCAGCAGTTATCAACCCTTTCGTTGACACTTACTGCCTAATAACTTTTGCGGAAATAACTCTGATACCAATGTATAAATTGAATAATCAATTGATTAAGTAGGCCCATTTTATTTTACAACAATATTACGTTTATACAATTCCAAGACTTAACTATAAAATTTACAACAACAACTGTAAAACCCTCCGGAAGTGTAATTGTGGTTGGTTAGGAACTTTCCTTTCTGAAGTTCCTTAGGTTTTTTTGGTTCCCTTTTGAACCCTAAATTCTAGAAGACTAGGATAAAAGTCGTTATGTAATAGAACTGTATTAGGCCAATCAAATTAATAAAAATTTTGTTGTAAAATAAGTTTCGTTTGATTTCGGGGATGGAATTATTTTAAGGGGGTGGTAAATGTAAGACCCTAGCACTAAATCCAAGATGGAAGGTTATTTAGAGAAGGAAAAATCCTAAGTAATAAAGAAATATTACTTAAAGGAGTAAGTGTTGGGGCAAGATGAAATGGTGAAAGCATTAGGACTAAGTTATGTAAAAATAAAAAGGATCAAAAGGTGGCAAGTGGTTAGGAGTACAGCCAATGCATGTGGAGGGCTTAAGCACCTTGAATGCAAGGCCTAAGAGTACGTAGAAGGCTGGCTTCATGTTGCACTAATCTTTGGAAGCAAAAAGGCTTGGGCAATGGTCGTGGGCTTGCACGCAGCTAACACAAGGACAAACACAAGGCATGCGTCAAGCGGGCATGCCAGGCACCCCTGCCTATGTGTCGCACGGGCATGCCAGGCGCCTAACTCATGCGTTGAGCCCAAGGACCCAGCCTATGCGTCGAACGCTGTCAAGCCTGCCGAGTGGCCATACCTATGCGTCGATGCCTTGCGCCAAGCGCCCCTGCCCATGCGTCAAACGACCAGCCTATGCTGTGAGCGCATTGTCGAACGGCCATGCTTATGCGTCGAAGTGCCCTGTCGAGCACCCATGTGCCCGAGCAAGCCTTACGAACGATGGCCAACGCCTTTGTAGCACGCCCATGCGTCGGTGGCCAGCACCTATGCCAAGCAAGCCGTGCGGTCATACCTAGTGAGCCATGCGTCAAGGATGATTGGCCACCCTATGCGTTGGTGATGGCTGGCTCATGCGATGGCTAAGTTGGATTGCGATAGTAGTGAGTTGGCTTGCTATGTGTTATGGACAAACGGAAGGCTGATTGATGGGAAAAGAACCCCAAAAAGAGATGGCAATATTTAAGAGATGCGTCCATAAGCTTAACAAATTATATAGATGAATATTTTTAAGTATTAAGTGAATAAGGTGGCGAAAGGAGGTTCATAAAAGCAATCCTATCACTCTAAGTAGGAGGTGGACGAAGGAGATTACATGCAAAAATAGTCTTATCACTCTAAGCAGGAGGTGGAGGAAGGAGGTTGCATACAAAACGAGAATTTTGGCTGGAAAATTAAGGTGAGAACAACTCAAGGCTTTGTTGGAATAGACTAAATGCTGGTAGCCTTAAAAAGGGACAAATGTGAGTTGAGTTGTCACAAGGGGGTGAGCTTGGGATGGCTATAAATAGAGGGGTTGGGCGAGAACAATTCATTCATACCATCACCAAAATCTCAGTATTGAGAGCTTATTTAGAGTGTTAAGTTTGAGTATTGAGGCTGCCAAAATAGTTAGGGTCCGAAGGAGCTGAAGTTGCGTTGATGCAAATTTGAAGCTAGCCCGGATGCATACGCCCAGCCAGCCAACGCATCACACAGCGCGCGCCTTGCACCTTGCAACACTGCATCCATCCAATGCAAAGCAGTGTGCCTCGTACCAACGCGTCGACCACGCACGCCAGCCCAATGCAGCATCCCACCGTGCGATGCAGCACGCTCACCCTGCACTCAGCCGAACACCCCAGCTGCCTGCCATACTCCATTACGCCTACACAGTTAAAATAACCTTTAAAGGGGCTGATTTTAGGATTTTGGCTGAGTTTGGAGTGGGGTAAGCTGGTACTTTTATTATATAAAGGTATTTTGACTATTTTAGCATTATTTATTGATATAACAAGTATTAATTGAGGAATTTTCATTGATATGGAGGAAATCTCAGGAAGATATTCTCAAAGTAGTTTTAGTAGAAAATATTGCTTACGGTGGGTGGTTATTTAGTTTTATGCATTGTTATATGAATAAATGTATAAGTAAGTACAAATGCATGCTTATAATGTTATGTTACTTGCCATGATATTGTCTGTGTAATTTCTATGGAAACTAAGATTATACCCGTAATACATAAGTTAGCATGCTTAAAATGGTACTTGGTGGGAAAATGTAGTCGGCTTCGGTCGACGGGCAATGATAGTCGATGACGACCGACAGGAAATATAGTCAAGATACCTAAGCATGACTATTGGGAAATGGTTGTCGATGTGCACATTGGCGGAAAAAGCGGGTTATAGGAAAGTTTCCGTAAAAAGTTGTTATGATTGTTAATATATACATGATGTGAACATGCCAAGTATAGCATGTAATGGAGGATAATGATCGAATGAGATTACATGTGATCATGCATAGATTATAATGAAATTATGATCATGTGATTGACTTCCCAAAAATATGTTTTGTTAAGCTATTGTTATCTTAAAAGGCACCACTCACTGGGCTTATTAGCTCACGCTTTTCCAAATGTTTTCTTCTATCCCCCACCCCCCAGGTTGTAAAGCGGAGCGTTCAGAAAGGAGCCTTCAACCACCAAAACACCAGGACTTGATAATTTCTAAGGGCATGACTTGGATCATGTAATAGAAAAGTATAGGAAAATTTAGCTACATGTATGAAATTTTAGATGGTTATTATAAACATGTTAAGGCTTTTAATAGATATAGGGGAAATGTTAAATTAAAATATTATTATAGAATGGTACTAGTATGTCTTCATGCTCTCTTCCAAGCCTTGGGCTAAGGCTAGGGAGGGGGTGTGACGTGTTGCTCATGTGTTATTCGACCACTTATACATAGTATCCAAAGTATACCACATCCTACTTGCCACTTTGCTTATAAATAGTGACATTTGATGGATTTTGAAATAACACACATTGATGAGAAATCCACCTCAAAATTTCACACAATTTTTCATATTGTCCAATTTTCATAATTTTAGTTATTTTATTTTATTTTTTATTATATTTATATATCATTATATTATATTTTTTTCTATAATTCTGTTTGGTTGTGCTCTTCAATTTTAAAATGAATTTTAGTTTTTAGTTTTCTGTTTTGAAAAGTAAATATGGTTTTATAATTTATAACTTGTTTTTAGTTCCGGGCGAGGCTACTACCTTTTAAAAGTACCTAAAAATGTTTAGACAAACTTCAAACAAAGAAGAAAATACTTTTGAAAACCACTTTATTAATTTTAAAACTGCTTGAATCTTTTAAAGTATTTTAAAATTAAAGAAATCTTTTAATAATAAAGGATATATTTAAAATAACAAATTTGTTGTTAAATTGACTTTTAAATTTCTCTATAATTTTGTTTTTTTTTTTTTTATTTGTTTTGTTTCGTTTTGTTTTCTTTAATAAATGAGTGTGTTCCATGACATTAAATTACTATCGATATATCGATATGTCGCTATTCCATCGATATTTCTACATTTTCATCGATTCAAAATCAACAGAGAGATACATTGACATTTTCATTATATCATAAAAAATCTATAAAACAAAAAATACAAGTAACAAAATGTATCTAATATAAATAGTAAACATTTTAATTTGTTTAAATACCATAAGAATGTTTGTTTATTGATTTAAATAATTTCTTTGAATTTTGTTTTTTTTAATATTTTCTTCATTAACATCCATTGACATCAACATTTTATAATATTTTTAATGACATTTCCATAAAACTAAAACTTCGACATTTCCATCGATAACATCAACTTTTTTTAGGGGATCAACATTTTAAGCCGTGATGTGGTCAACAAATTTGATAGAGTATAGAATTATTCAAGTTGGATTAAGTCAACCCGAATTTTTCTTATTAACATATATGTAATTCAGGTTGGGTTGGGTTAACTGAATTTCTTTTAGTCAACCCGAGACCCAACTCGGCTCAATAAAAATAGAAAAAGTTCTACCCAATATAACCCAAAAACAAAACTAAATCAACCCAACCTTCACAGTTTGAGTTTAGTAATCTAAATTGTTCGATTGTCGGGATTTTTGAACACTTTTATTAGGATAAAGAAAACAGATTAAAAAAATGCAAAATATGGCAAAAAGTAGCGATACATGTTAAGTATGATTACAAATAATCAATTTTTAAGTCAATAGTGAATTAGGTAATCTTGATCGACAAAATCTGACGATGGTGTACAATTTAGAAATAATTAAGCTGCAAAATTGAAAAGTAACAACTTTTGTAACATGATATTTGACTAAACTTTATAATGTGTTTGACATATCTTAATAATGAAGGATTGAGAGAGAAATAAAATATTAGGAAGCTTTAAACAATGTTCCCATTTTTATGCATCTTAAAATTGTTTGAATGTCATGAAGGTCACATGATCTTGTTATTTTCACCTAACATAATAATTGAATGGAAAATATGTTTGTTGTTGGATAATATAATAGGGTCCTATAATAACAAGAAAATGAAAAAGAAAATAAAAATAGGACTACAAATTCACTTCTTTGATATACATTAATCCAACATGGCTAAACTATATTGTCGTATTTATAGAATAGAGTATCTGATTTTGTTTGAATATATAATTCCATATTCGTATGTGTTAGAAATCTCGTATATGTAAATAAGGACGAGGTTAGGCTCCATTGAGCAATTACTTGATTTTTAGCTTTAATTTTTTAAAACCTAAAATTTATAAATACTCATTTTATCTTTAAATTTCTTATTTTGTTATCTATATTTTTTACCAATATTTTCAAAAATCAAGCCAATTTTTAAAAGATAAAAAATCTTTATTTTTATTTTTGAAATTTGACTAAAAATTTAACTTTTTTTATTCAAGAAAAATGCAAACCAATGTAAAGATGAAATAGATTTAATTTTCAAAAATCAAATGGTTATCGCCAAATGAGAAACTAATGTGTTAAAATAGAAATAGGTTAAACTATGAATGTGGTTAATTTTTTTTAAGAAAATTAAAAGGTTCAAAGTTCTACTCAACATAAAATAAAAGGTTCAAAGGTTCAAAGTTTCATTAAATATTCCATTAAAAATAATATGTAATAGATCAATAATTTTTTAAAATTGATTTTAAAAAAAATCTATATTAGAAAAAGAAGTTTGAAACCTCATTAAATAGTTTTGAAAGCTGAAGAATTTAAAATTTAGGAACTAGATTGTAATTTAACCTAAGAAATAATATATAATTGTAAAATTGTTAATTGTTATGACATTTCATGTGGCAGAATTTAAAATGGAACAAAATAGATGGTAAATTGAGAGCAATGTGAGAGTTTGAGAGTCTAGATTGATAAATGAGTTTAATTAATAAAATAATGAGTGAAATTTATCCAAACAAAATGCATGATAAAAATATATGAATTGATATATCGCTCATTATTAGATAAAAGTTTAGTTAATACCATGTCTAAATGTTTAAATTTTAGAGTATATTTTCTCATTTTTTCCTTATTAGATGCCCCTGTTCTTTCTAGGGGATGCTACAAAATATTGATTAAGCGAGAATATATTGTTTATTTTTTAAGTACTTGTGTTGTTGTAGGGTTCTAAATTAAATCTATCATTAAATTTAAAAGGAATAACAATTTAGTAAGGTATGGGAGTTTGAGAATTTTTCATGGTTATCTTCTAAAGATGTATTTTTTTAAAAAAAGAAATTATGTTTTAATTAAAGTCTAAAATGTTGACAACAAAAATATTGAAATTTCAATTTTATATATTTGTCGATGGAAGTATTAACAAATATTTCTAAAAAGAATTATTAAAAAAATATTTAAATTAATATATAAAATTTCACGCTTTTAAAACAAATTAAAAATGTTTATTATTTATATAAATACACATCAATGACATTTTTTGGTTTTTTCTATGCTTCTTAAATTTTGTTATAAAATACCGATTCTCACTCTTATATTGATGCTAGAAATATCGATATGTCAACAAAAAATTAGTGATGTAATTTTAATATAGATTATTAAATTATTTTGTTGTACACTTACTAAAACAGAAAATAATCAATAAAACGATAATTAATCTGTATCCTCTTTCATTCTCACTTCTACTAAATTCACACCATTATCTACTAGACCAATCCACCGGTGTTAGAATAATAAACAAACAATTGCATTGATAAATGTATCAAGTATGAAATTAATGCAAACAAGAAATGTATATAGGTCAAATCTATGGTCAAATAAAAGAAGTCCATCCCTAAAATGAAAACTCTCTCAAAGAACACAAGTTATATATTTATAAAAAAAAGCTATTACAACCCTAAATTGGCTATTTATGGCCTTACAATAAAATAAGATAATTACTAATTAACTTTAATTAATCTTAGTTCTTTTAGCATGAAAGAATGAAAAATAGTTAAATAGGTGAAATATTTGATTATGTTGTGAAATTGAGGAGCACAACAGATATGAGAAAAATATAATATAATAATAATAATAAATAAATAAATAAATAGAATAATAATATAATAAAATAACTAAAATTATGAAAATTTAGTGCAAAATTGAATTGGATTTCTCACTAATGTGTGTGATTTTAAGATTCACTAAATACCTCTATTTATAGACAAAGTGGCAAGTAGGATGTGACTTTATATGGACACCAAACATGAATAACTACAAGGTACATGGACAACATGAAGATTAACACATGACTTTTAGAACACTAAGAAATGAGCATCTATTTATTTTTATAATATTTATAATACTCCCCTTAGATGTCCATATATATATATGAAAAAACCCAATGAGAAAAAACCCTAAAGAAGGACAAAAAGTATATATTTCATATAATATATACTCCTAAAAGAATACAATATATTTACTCCCCCTCCTGAAAACATCACTTAAGATATCGGAGTCGCTGCATTCTAATTTTTGTGCACCAATTTTTCAAAAGTTGTGGTTGGTAACGCCTTTATAAATAAGTCTGCCAAGTTATCCTTTGAACAAGTTTTTTGTACAGTGATGTCGCCATTTTCTTCAAGATCATGAGTGTAGAAAAGCTTCGATGAAATAAGTGTTGTTCTTCTCCTTTAATATATCCTCCTTTGATTTGGGCAATGTAAGTTGTGTTGTTTTCATATAATATTGTTGGAAGATTTTCGTCAGAAGACAAGCCACATGTTTCACGAATGTGTTGAGTCATTGATCTTAGCCATATACATTCTTGACTAGCCTCGTGGATTGTAAGAATTTTAGCATGATTTGAGGAAGTGGCCGTTGTGGTCTATTTCACCGATCGCATTGATATAGCAGTTCCTCCATATATATAGTTAACTTGTTTGAGATCTAGTTTTGTATGGATCAGATAAATATCCAAAATTTGCATAACCAACTAGGTCAAAATTTGATTTATTTGAATAAAACAAACCCATATCGATTGTTCTTCGGAGATAACAGAGTATATGCTTAATTCCTCAAATGTCTTTTTGTAGGAGAAGAACTAAATCTAGCTAATAAATTTACTGAAAAAGAAATATCTGATCTTGTATTTTTAGCAAGATACATAAGTGCACCAATTGCACTAAGATATGGTACTTCAGGACCAAGGAGTTCTTCATTATCATCTCAAGTTCGAAATATATCTTTATTTATATTAAATGAACAAATTTCCATTGGAATATTTAATGGATGTGTTTTGTCCATATAAAATCTTTTCAAATTTTTTCCTACCTAAGTTGACTGATGAATAAATATTCCATCTACTAAATGCTCAATTTGTAAATCAAGGCAAAAAATTATTTTTCTGAGATTTTTCATCTCAAATTCTTTCTTAAGGTATTTTATTGCTTTTAAAAGCTCTTCATGAGTTCCAATTATATTCAAGTCATCAACATATACAATTATAATAGCAAATAGTGATTGTGATTTCTTTATAAAAACATATGGACATATTGGATTATTTTAATATCATTCTTTCAATAAATATCCACTCAGACGATTGTACCATATTTGTCCTAATTGTTTCAATCCATATAGTGATCTATGTAACTTTATTGAATACAATTCTTAGGAATTTGATGTATATGTTTTAGGTACCTTAAATCCTTCTAGGATTTTCATATAAATATCATTATCAAGAGATCCATATAAATATGCTATGACTACATCCTTAAGATGCAATTCAGACTTTCATACACAGTCAAACCAATTAAATATCTTAGTGTAATTACATCCGCCACTGGAAAATATATCTCCTCATAATCAATATCAAGTCTTTGTGAAAAACCTTGTGCAACTAGTCTTGCTTTGTATCTTGTGACATCATTATTTTCATTTATTTTTCTCACAAATACCTATTTGTATCCCACAGGTTTGATACCTCTTGGTGTTCGGACTACTGGGCTGAAAACTTGCCGTTTTGAGAGTGAGTTTAATTATACATCGATTGCTTCTTTCAACCAAAGCCAATCTATTCTATGTTGACATTCTTCAACAGATTTTGGTTAAGATCCTTATTTTAAGATATAATATCAAGAGCAATATTATATGAAAAAATGTTGTCAATAACTACGTTAGTTCGATTCCATCTTTTTCTTGTCATGACATAGTTTATTGAAATCTCAGTATTTCACCTTCCTCACTAGTCATGTTGAGAATTTCTTCATAGGTATTTACATCCTCAACCAAGTCTTTTTATCTATTAATTTTTTTTTTCGAGGAATTTTATATTTGAAACTCATTGGTCTACCACACTTTGGTGTGTTTCAGACTCATTAGTGACAACTTGTTGTGTTGGGATATCAATTTTTGATAGAACATTTGCAACTGGTATATGTGACTTAGTTACTTTCTTTGTATCTATAAATACATATGACAATTGATTT
Source organism: Benincasa hispida (assembly GCF_009727055.1). Lineage (NCBI taxonomy): Eukaryota > Viridiplantae > Streptophyta > Magnoliopsida > Cucurbitales > Cucurbitaceae > Benincasa > Benincasa hispida. The sequence goes on along the minus strand of NC_052352.1, from coordinate 9,875,187 downwards.
GTTATATTTTGAAATGAATTATTTTCTAAACTTCAAGTTTACATTAATCTGTACGGGAATCTAAATGAGACAATAATGATGCATTCAATGTAATTTATTTTTCCAATTTCTTAATTCCTCCCCCTAATGTTGGAAAACTTGTCACGTTAATATGACAATAAGCAAATCGTGCAGTAAATACATCACCTGTTAGGGGTTCAAGATATGTAATAATTGATGAGGAATCATATCCAACATATATTTCTAACCTCCTTTAAGGATTCATCTTAGTGCATTGTGGTGGAGCAATTGGAACGTATATTGCACATCAAAAAAAATACTCAGATGGAAAATATTGGGCTCATGAACATAAGCTAATTGTAATGACGAGTATTTATGATAAGCTACTGGCCTAATGCGTACAAGTGACGCCGCATGCAAAATAGCATGTCCCCATACAGATAAAGGAAGTTTAGCTCTCAACATTTTATAAATGATTATGCTAAACCATTTTGTGTATGAATATGAGCTATCGAATGTTCAACATTTATCCCAATTGACTTACAATAATTATCAAAAGCTTGGGATGTAAATTTATTAGCATTATCAAGACGAATGGGCTTAATTGTATAATCAGGAAATTGTGCTCTTAACTTAATTATTTGAGCAAGTAATTTTGCAAGTGCAAGATTTCGAGTTGATAATAAGCATATGTATGACCAATATTCTCTTCGAGAGATTCAAAGAAGACCACCACATCCAAATTTGTCATATGGGATGAGTCAAATATGTCATTATCCTGGTATGCAAAATTTGCTTCCACATTTTTTTCTTTTTCCTTCAGGGAGGCTTGATAGAAGTTAACTAAGTGTTTTGACGCACGACATGTATATGACCAATGCCCAGTCATTCCGCATCTGAAGCATTTATTTTCAACACTCTTTGAACTCTCATCTTGTGGAGCTTTTTCTTTATGATCATCATTTTGTGTGGTTTTTTTTTTTGAAATTTGAATGATTAGAACGACCACCACGAAAATAATAATTATTTCTTTCTCTGCCAAAATCACGATCTCAACCACCATTACTACAAAAATAGTGTTTCTTGATGTTTTTTAAATGTCAAGAATGACTTTTGTTGACGTTCTTAAAAACGTCAAGGAAGCCAGTGTCAAGAATTACGATTTTCTTAGCGTTTTAAAAATGTCAAGAAAAGTGACACTTGACATTTAAAAAACGTCAAAAAACATAGACACATGACATGTTTAAAATGTCAAGAATATGAGCATTAAAAAGTGTCAAGAAATTTTGTGAACTTGACATTTAAAAAATGTCAAGAAACACAGATACTTGACATTTTTGAAATGTCAAGAATATAAGTATTCTTGACAAGGAAAAAACGTCAATAAATTTTGTGAACTTGACATTTAAAAAACGTAAAGAAATTTACTTGTGATTTTTGTAAGAAAAATCTACAATGTTGACGTTTTTACCTATAATTGCTCATGTATTTTGATCCAACAACCACATTTGGTATATATATAACATACATTCATCTATCAAATAAACAATATACATGCATTGACAAACTTATATATCAACAAAAAACCACCAATATTTCTTTATAAAAACTTAATTGCTTTAACATTGTCAATAATACAACATAAGGAACATAATTCTAACAGTCAACCCATATGGACACTTCCAAAACAATATAAGGAACATAATTCTAACAGTTAACCCAAATACATTTTCAAAACTTCTATCAACAAAACCATCCATCTACCCACACATGTACCAATCCAAAACTATCCCTCCTTCCCCTCCCCCCCGGTGCATATTTGAACAATACCAAAAGCTGTCTCTTATACACATCTAGATGTGTATAAGAGACAGCATATGTACCAATCCAAAACTATCTACCCCTCCTCCCGTGCATATTTGAACAATACTAAAAGATGTTTACACCTACATGGATATGAAGTAAATTCAGAAATTGATCAGCCGGAACAAACACATCCAAAATGACCAAGCATGATCACATGTAGCAACCTAAAAATTCAGCAACTCTACCCACACCTCATCTAACTCGATTTGTGAGTACGGTTTCCTTGTATCAATCTATAAACATAAAAGCCAAATATTATAATAGAATATATTTTTCCCTATGCTATTTGAAATGTCGAAATAACGATAACATACCAAATCTGAGATGACAATGCTTCTTTGGTCACAATATCCCTCATATATACCTCATGACGTAGTATCCACATTCGGTGCTCCCAACTTGTAGAGGACACTATAGAGAAAAAGCCAGTAGATAAGAATACGCACTAGATGTCTACTTAATAGGATGAATAAGTAGTGCCTTTACTGTTCTGCATAAGATTTGCTTTCGGCTTTTTTTTTTTTAATATTCTTTTGAGATTGAAACATCGCAATTACCCTATTTGTCAAGAAATAACCACAAATTCTAAAATAAAGTACACTTTAAAACAAACACTACAAACGAAAAAGGTTAACTTACGTGTCAGTTATATATCTTATATCTACCCGTGATATTGTCCTTAATGAGTCTAGGTAGTACGTAGTATCATCATATGCATTTATAGTAAGTAATGGCCAATGACCACTAGTTAATAAAATATAATTAGTATTTTTTATTGCTAATGAAAATTGATAAAAACAAAACGTGTTTTAACTCACCCAGGATTAAAAAGAGCAAGAACTATTTGGTTTGCTTCTAAGACCATCAGTCTACTACACAGGTTTCGAGTTTTAACTTCTTGAGAGTTATGTCCAGAGGAAATGAGAGATGGATCTACAAAAGTGTATTGTGAATTTTCCTTTAAATCAATAAAGGATGAGTGCAAGTAACTACAAAAGATTTATAACATAAATATAGATGACTAAAATTGGAAAGAAACGTCAAACTGAAGTCTACAAAAGTAATAACATTACTTATGCCATATAAGCCACCAAAGTCTTTGTCTTGACTTCATTCATGTTACAAAAGTTAATTATGTCCTCTCGCAAGACACAAGTCTTTCGATTGATGCCAAAAAGTCAAACTGGAAGTTGTAAAGAAATACTGTACTATGCTTCATCTGGTGTATAAATAAAAAATTGCAATCAAATTTAAGAAAAAATTAACATTGTATACATATTAAGCAAACAAAAAATCAAGTGTGATTGATAAAAATTATAAATTAAAAAAATAATTATCATATTACACAATATATAACCTACCCATAAAATGTTATATAGGTATCCATGGGCCTTCACAATTCGATCGTACATATGTTGACATGTTCTCATCCAAGTCATTATGTACATCAACATTCGAGATATCATTGGGTATTCCTTGATAGTGTAATATTGTATCTCCAAGTTCGTTGTCATTATATCTATCTTCAAAGTTCCTTTATAGTGGGGTAAGCACAATTGACCATCTAACATCACTTGGATCCTCAACATAAAATACTTGTCTTGCTTGAGTTACTAGTATAAAAGAATCAGACTTGTGACCTATTCTATTTAAATCAACTAAGACAAAACCAAGCTCATCGATTTTGATACCACTATTATTCTCAACCCTATCACATCTAAACACAACAACATTAAACGTATGATAATTTAGTTCCCCATATCTCTTGTATCACTCCATAAAAAGACATATCTCCAATGATGAGATTTGTATCTTTTGAACTAGACACTTGCATTGTTTTTGCAACTAAACTAACTCCACTATTTTGTACACTTTGATCCTTATCACAAGATTTTGTGTGATAGCGAAATCCATAAATTATGTAACTGACATACGTAATCAAAAAAGGATGAGGACCATGAGCAATCCACCTCAAGTTATCTAAAACTTCAGTATTTCCCATTTCAAGCTTAGTTGCAACCTACCATGAGAATTTTCATTACAACTCAGACATTAAAAAGTGTATGTAAAATAATAGGTTGAACATTTTACCTCTTCTGGTAGCCAAAATATAAAAGTCCGAATATATTCTTCTTGAATCCATTTCTAATTTATAGACTTATTTTGATGCTGCAATTGGAAAGCCATCATATGTTTTCTTTGAAGTGAATATTGAAGCATTGTATAGTTAGATTTATATCATAAAACTAAATGAAAAAAATAAAAATAAAATCATTGAAAAAACTTACTCTAAATATGGTTGCACATCAATTGTATTTTCCAAAATATACCGATGAACTTGATATAAATGTTCTTGTTCAGTTTTGAAAGAAACTTTTTTGGATAATGGTCTACCAATATTTGAATTGTCTAAACAGTCATGTGAATTATGAGTGCCAACCCTAATAGATATATAGGCCCACAAAGTTTGACTTTCATGAATCTTTCAAAGGGATACATCCATCGTAGATATATAGGCCCACAAAGTTTGACTTCCCTAACTATGTGTATTGTGAGATGCACCATAATTGTGAAAAATGAAGGAGGAAAATACTTCTCCAATAAACATAATATAAGCACAATATCTTCTTCCAACTTTTCTAATTGTTGCACATCTAGGACCTTGTTGCATACCAAATTGAAAAATATACACAATCGAGTTATGGCATATCAAACATGTTTTGGTAGCATTGATCTTATCGCAATAGGAAATAATTGTTGTAAGAGTACATGACAATCGTGAGATTTTAAACTATTAAGCTTTAAATCTGTCATCGACACAAGGTTTTTAACATTCGAAGAGTAACATTCAGGAATCTTTATTCCTGACAATGTCTTTAAAACACAACGTTTTTCTTCCTTTGTAAGAGTATAACATGCGAGAGGAATGCATATTTTTTTTGTCACTACTAACAGGTGCAAGCTCTGGTCGAATTTTAAAATAAACTAAATCACGTCTAGCATTCAATCCATCCTTACTTTTCCCTGGAATATCAATAAGCGTACCTAAGATATTCATGCAAACATCTTTTTCAATGTGCATCACATCTAAACAATGCCTGATATGAAGATATTTCCAGTATGGCAGCTGAAAAAAAGAAGATAACCTGTTCCAACAAATCTTTGAAATTCCTTTCGTGGTTTGTTTTTTATTGTTCTTCTTTCCTTTAGAAAATTCAAGATCTTTGATTTTTAAACATATAGCCTCCCTAGACAGTGGTTTTTCGGCATGATTAAGCAACTTCTCAAATCCATTCAGATTTCTTGAATATTCCTCGTGAGCAACTTCAACTATTTCTTTTAAACTTCCAACATCAGTCTCTTCATGCATATGGGTGTCAAACTTAGAAGATTCTCCACAAAATGATGAGTTAGAAAGTTTTTCCCCATGCCAAAACCAAATTTTATAACTTTCATCAATCCCATTGACATATAAATGATCTCTAATATCCTTGCTACTATGCTTTTCACAATTCCCACGTTTCAAATAAGGACAATGAATATAGGAGTTATTTGTATTAGAAAATCCAAGTTTTATTCAGTTTCCCACACCCAATTCATAATCTTTGGATAATCTACTCTTGTGGATCCATGATTTATCCATGATTGTAAATCTAGTAAGAAAAGATAATAAACAATGATCAACTTCAAAAAACAAGTTGTGGAAAACAAACAAGTTCCCAATACATACAACTTGTCATTTCTAGCTCTACAACATTCCAACCTCAAGAAAGTAAGACAAATCATAGAACCTCAAGGCAAATCAGAGAACAAAGACAAACACATCTAAAAAAATGGAACCCAAGGTGTGCACTTGCTCTAATGTGCTAAACATATATTAATTCCAATAACTAAAAATTGAACCCAAGTTTGGCAAAGCATTACTTAATTCATAAAACCCTAACAAATTAGACACATTGACATATCTAACTTTGGCAAGCATTTAATTAAAGAAAAGTGGCAAGTTCTTGTAAGTTCTCTAAAATTAAAGCCCTAACTTTGGCAAAGCATTGAATTAAAGTGACAATCCCAACTTTGGCAAGTTCTCTAAAATTCAATCTCATTCAAGAACAATATGAAACAAGAGTTTATTAAGAGATTCAAGGTACATGAGAGATTAAACCCTAACTTTGAAAGTCCAAGCCTCAAATAAAAAAAATCAAGCCCTAACTTTGAAAGTTCATGTCTCAAACCAAGAAAATCAAGCCCTAACTTTGAAACTTCATGCCTCAAACCAAGAAAATAAAAAATTAAACCTAATCTAAACAAGATTAAACCTAATCTAAACAAGAAAATCAAGATTAAGCCTAATCAAATTAAGAAAATCAAGACTAAACCCAATCTAAACAAGAAAATCAAGATTAAGCCCTAACTTTGAAAGTTCATACCTTAAATCTACTATCTCAATGAAGAATCTCTTCAAGATTGATGGAATAACAAAGATGCATCAAAGGGAAGTGAAAAACCAGGAAGATTTCGAGTTTATTGCCAATAAAATCGACTAAATCTGCTGGAATTTCTTTTAAATCCGTCTGATAATGTTGTAAAGCTATTAAAAGAGTATTGCAACACTGTTGAAGAGTGCACAATTTTCCAGTCAAAACCCGTAGCATTGCAACGCTATTGAGAGCATTGCAACACTACGTGTGTGATGCGCGCGCGTTTTTCATTTTTTCGTTAAAATACATAGCGTTGCAGCGCTACCCTGTATATTCTACAATTCTTGTTGTTTTTAAAACGTCAAGAATCTATTAATTGAATTCGACATTTTTAAAACGCCAAATACTGTATTTTCTAAGAAAAATACAAAACCCTTGCTTTTTAAAATCAATTCTTGACGTTTTTTTCTTTAAAATCACCTATTTCTTGATATTTTTTCATAAAAATGTCAATTATTTAAAATTAAAAACGTCAAGTATTTAAAATTGCAAACATCAAGAAATGTGGTTTTTCTTGTAGTACACGATTATTAACATTCACAACATTCACTTTAGGGAATGGTATTTTCTAGTTGGTCAAGATCCATGGTCCTTCATCAATAACTCGTTATTTTGTTTGGCCATGAGAAGGCATGAAATTAGTTTAGAATATTGTTTAAAACCTTTCTCTTGATATTGTTGCTGCAGGAGCATATTCGAGATATGAAATGTAGAAAATATCTTATCTAACATATCAACATCCATGATTCTCCACATAACAACAATTTTGAGCTGATACTAAATAATGTGGAATTGTAATCACTTGTAATCACTTACTGATTTAAAATCTTGTAGCCTTAAATGCGTCAACTCATAACGAACTTTAGGAAGAATAACTGTTTTTTTATGATCATACATTTCTTTCAATTTTTTTACAAGATATGAGGATCTTTTATTGTAAGATACTCAAATTTTAATCCTTCGTGGAGATGATGGTGAAGGAAAATCATAACTTTTGCTTTGTCCTGATTGGATGTCTTATTTTTTTCTTTAATTATTTCTCTCAAGTTCATAGCATCCAGGTGAATTTCGACATCGAGCACCCATGACAAATAATTATTGGCATTAATATCAATAACTGAAAATTCTAATTTTGTAAGATTTGTCATGGCAACACTGTCACAAAATATTGTATTTATATTAGAAATTTAATACGTACTAAATATGCAAAATAAAATTTAATTTATTAGTTATAATAAAGAGAAAAATCGACCTACCTTCAGAGATGGAAGCAACAGGAGCTCGTGCTGATAACGTGTTTTGAAATAGAGAAGCACAATGGAATATGGAGAAAATATAATATAATAATAAATTAAAATAATATAATATAATATAATATAATATAATAAATTAATATAAGAATAAAATAAAATAACTAAAATCATGAAAATTTAGTGGAAAGTTAAAGTGGATTTCTCACCAATTTTAAGATCTACCAAATGCCACTATTTATATGCAAAGTGACAATTAGGATGTGATCTTACATGGATATAAAGTATGAATAATTACAAGACACTTAGACAACATAAAAATTGACACATGACTTTTAAAATACTAAGCAATCAATATCTACTTATTTTTATAATATTTATAATAGATCGTTTATAAATTCGGACAAATTGTTGTTTCATCTTGGATAAATGCAAAAATGTAAAAGTACAAAACGACAGAAATTGTTATTAAGATTGAGCAACTGGTCTTTGTTTTATATATAGGCAGCTATACCAAATCACCAAATAAATATTGCTCCAAATGAAACATTAATGCGTATTATTTTTCTTCTCTTCACACTTGGTAACATTTAAAAAATAAAGCAATAATTAAAGAATGTCAGGAAGGTGTTTGGAATAATATATAAATTATTATGCACTAGATAAGGTTTGGTATGATAATTGATGTATTTGGAGCATCCAATCCAGACATGTGTATTTAAATCTCCTTGGTTCCAATCCTCGAATCATAATTTTCTTTATATAACCAAAATATATTAATTATTGTATAGTTTTTTTATAAAAAAATTTAACCCTAATGTATTCATTCTGTCAATTTTGACTTCCCCAGTTTATGTTAAACATTTATCAAATTTGAAATGTCTTAAAATTCTAAAATATGGCTTCGAAAATACCAAAATGAGACTCAAGAAAGAGAGAGACTAGATATATTTCATAAAGTTTAGGGTCAAGTATAAAACTAGCTAGATTTAGATAGTTGCATTTAAAAAATATCTACAATTTCGTTTATTTGTGAAAATATTTAATCCTTCAATTTAGTAGAATTTGTTGGATTTGTTGTAACAAAAATATCCCTAACTAAGATTATGCTATTCTTTATTAACTATTTCAATCTTTATAAAAAGAAGAACTAACAACATCTTATCAAATATAAAATAACAACATATACAAATTTTTTAATTAAACTAAACAAATTCATATACAACAATCCCCGGTTACTACAATTTCAAATTCAAAATTACCAATTTTCTCTCTCTTATCCTCAAGCTTATAAATGTATATATATGTTGTATATATGCGTTGATAAGATGGTACTAGTGCTGCTGAGTATATATAGACATCCTATTGGACATATGATGTGCATAAAAGCAGAAACATGTATCTACATAAATATATCTATATCTAAGTACAACTAACAAAAAAAAAAAAAAACATCAACTATCACTACAAAAAAATACCCCCTTTTTCGACGCTTCAAATCATCGAAAAATAGTAAAAAAAGCATTGATAGATCAACTCCTGATGCCAAAAGAGTCATCGGGAGTTTGATTAGGATATACCCGTCGGGAAAACATCTCCCGACACACAAACACATACCATCGGGAGTTAGCATATCTACCGACACCTCTTATACTACGTTGGTAGTTACGAACTCTTGACGAATGTATAAACATTGTCGGAAGTTCTTGGAACTCCTGACAGCAATTAAGCTATCAGGAGTTTGATTCAGAAACTGAATTTCTGAATTGAAATCCCAACAACTTACCTGTCGTTAGGAGTTCTTCAATACCAGACGTCGGGAGTTGGATTCAGGCATTGAGTTTTTAAATCAAACTCTCGACGACTGGTGAAGAACTCCCGATGGTTACGTTGGGAGATAGTGCACTAGCATGTTGTTTATTTTTTTATTTTTTATTTTGATTTGAATAACCTAAAAATTAAAACATTATTAAGCAAATCAAAGATATTCATTTAAGAAACGAAACAAACAAACAAATTCGATAGTATTCTTTATTACACAAAAGAGAGAAAAGTTGGCAAAATGGTCTACAAAACAAATATATCTTGACTAATACATAGAAGAAAGTGTGATGACATGTCCAAACAGCATCTCCAATAACATCTCCAAACAACAACTTCAAAAGAGTAATTTACCTACAATTACATTAATTAGAGAGCATTATTATATATATCAAGGTCATATGTAAGAAGAACTCTCAAACCTTCATTTGGAAACTAGTCTAGGCCTACTCCACACAACATTCAAAATTTATAAACTTCCACAAGCAAACAAAAACCATAAGGTGAATCTTATGATCCTACAAAACAAAGAAAATCAACACACTTCCAAGGCTACATATTCTCAATCTTAAAACCTCCACAAATACCCAAAAACTACAAGTTGAACTCCAAAAGAAAGATAACTAATCTCAACCCACCACACACAACATTCAAACTTCATAAACATCCACAAACACATACAAAAACTCCACAAAACAACACATGAAAATCCAGTGTAACGACCCGACCCCCTAGGACTTAAGTTAGGCCGTTACTAAATACATGCATGCATGGAACTCAAAACGACACTCTGTTATGGCGAAATAAATGCTAATTAAATAAGGTAAGTTCAAAAGACTTTCATTAAATTCAAATACTAAATCAATAGTAGGGTACCCATAAATCATAAAGGATAATAAATAAATCTGAAAAAAGATTCTTAAAAATAAGTTTTAAACATCAAAACTAAAAATTAAGACAACATGAAAAGAACTTTAAATCTCATAAGCGGAAGCATAAAACTAGTCCCAGTGACTCGATCACGAATTCCGCTTGTCTATCGCCGGTGCATCTCTACCTTTACCTGAAACAACAACATGAGAAAGAATGAGTATAAAATACTCAGTAAGTAACCCCACTACTGGGGGTCAGGTTGGGCATCTATGTCCTCTAGATACCCACCTCTGGTGAAACATATAAACTGCTCTAGTCTTTATGGGACACATATGCACATGAAACAAGAAGAAGACTGAGTCCTATCCTACTGTAGTTAAGTATGTCCACAAACTGGTGAATTCCGAAAGAGACACAAACTGGTGAATCCCGAAGGAAACACAAAATCTAATGGTCATCTAACTAATCAGTAAGGACATTTGCATAGTCTCAACATCATAATCATCACTGTACGAATCTATGACATACATATAAACCTCAACATCATGATTTTACAACATACATGTATACCTCAACATCATCAGATCAAATACAACCATACAGAAGCACATACCATCTCATACTAGTATCCAAGTGTCCATGTGCGTAAATAAATAATTCAGATCTCGTACCAGAACATACTTTGATCATATTATACTATCAGTCTATCATGCTAACATTCTATCATAACATACATTTATCATGCTAGCATACATCTAATGCCTGGCCCGTGGGCAGTTCCAGTAGTAAGATTACTTACCTCTAATCGTAAACTCTAGAAACTAGAAGCTCAACCTCTTCCTTGCCCAATGGAACCTTGAATCAAACAAACATGCAAAACAACTTTAATCCTTGTTGGTGGTTGTTCGAAATTTGGAGCCATTAAGAAGTGGGTAACTCAAATCTAAGTCGCAAGCGTTGTGGCTGTTGAAGTTATATGCTGCGGCGTCAGAGGACATTGGTTGGAGATCGTGGGCATTGCTGTTGTTCACTGGAAGGAGAAAACGAACAGATGAGAGGTGGGGTTTGACTTTTTATAAAAAAGAAAAACAATAATAATAATAAGAAAACAAAAAAAGAAATAAGTATAATTACATTTAATTCCTTTCCGTTTTACTATTAAATTCCATTACATTTAATTCCTTTCCGCTTTACTATTAAATTCCTTTCCGTTTCAAAAGAAAATCAATTTCTGTCATTAATTTTCAATTTGAATAATTTCACGCCAACAATTAAATTCCCGCACTTATAAAGTCCAAAATTTCAAAAATGCCATTTTTACTAATAACAATTATTGAAATTCCAAATAATAAAATTACTGAAATTACATTATTACTAAAAAAAATGTGCGGGGTGTTACATTATTCCCTCCTCAAAGAACTTTCTTCCTCGAAAGTTCATTCTTGAAAAAAAAAAAAACTCCGGGGGTGTTACATCCAGTTTTTTGACTACCAAACTGCATGATAGCCAACAATTTATTATCATTAAGCTACTAGTAAGATATAACTACTTTACTACCATAACCAAAATATATTAATTATTGCATAATTAATAAAAAAATTTAACCCTAATGTATTCATTCGGTTAATTTTGATTTCACCAGTTAAAATGTTAAACATTTATCAAATTTGAAATGTCTTAAAATTCTAAAATATGGGTTCTAAAATACCAAAATGAGACTCAGGAAAGAGGGTGAATATATATTTATGTAATAAATTTTAATGTCGAGAACAAACTAGCTAGATTTAGGTGGTTGTATTTAAAAAATACTTACAATTTAGGTTTTTTTTTTCGTGAAAATACATCATCCTTCATTTTAGTAGAATTTGTTAAATTTGTTGTGACAAAATAACCCCAACTAAAATTATGCTATTATTTAGTAACTATTTCAATCCCTATAAAAAAGGAGAACTAATAAACAAAATCTTATCAAATATAAAATAACGTATACAAATTTTTTAATTAAACTAAATGAATTCAAATACAACAATCCCCAATTACTGTAACTTCAAATTCGAAATACCAATTTTCTCCCTCTTATCCTCAACCTCATAGATGTATATATGCATGTTGTATATATGCATTGGTAAAATAGTACTAGCGTTACTGAGTGTATATAGACATCCTCGACATATGATATGCATAAAAACATAAACATGTATTTACATAAGTACATCTATATCCAAGTACAACTAACAAAGAAATACCAACTATATATCGAGTGGTAAATAAGTAGTTGAAAATTTCTAATCCTCTAATTATCCCCAATATCTCACAAACAACTTAGAATCGACCGAGGGTTAAATAAATATATAGAAAAACTTGTCTTATAGATGTATTTCATGAAGTATATATGCATAAATACAATGAGTTACATTATAAATAACATGAAGTATATATGTAAAGTTATAATAATATTCAATAAAAGTAAGATTACAATGGTATATACAAACGATCTATTAGACTTATATAGGGTTACAATGGTGTATATATATATGAGACTTTAGTAATAATTGCATGCAAAAATTAAAATTAACCGACCTCAATGGCTTTGTAGAGCGCATCCTCTATTAGAAATTCAAAACTCACCTTACTCTCCAATCTCAAACCTTAAAAGAGAAACTCATCGAACCTTTTTAATTTGCTTTCATCACTACGATTGCAGTTAGAATGTGAAATTCTACTCGAGTTTGCTAACAATTTGCACATAAAAAATGATAAACGATGCACAATGCCATATCTGAAAATCTGCATAAGTTATGTTTGGTTCGATCCAATAGAAGGTACAATATGTGTAGGATCAAAGACAAGTAGAGAAGGAAGCTTCACCAACGTACACTGTACTTTTCTCTCTCATTTCTTGACCATGATCTATTGCCTTTATTTATGTTTTTATTGTCTTTGAGGAAAGGATCTTGTGGTATACTAGGTGTTGGGGTTGATGCCCTAAATCTCGTGGTTCCTGTAGTTTGTAATTGTATTGTACAAACAATTTATTTATTTAATAAAATCTGAGATATTTTATTTGACAATTAGTTGCATTAACCCACAAAACCAATAAACTAATATCCAAGGTTATCTTTTGTAGCTTAAACATGTATGTAGAGACATATAGGTGGATCGTGTTTAAGTGATAACCTAAATGGTCTGTAGTAGATTGATAAGGTTGGGTACTTTATCCTTGTGACACTATGAATACAGTCCGTTTTGTAGATGTTACAATTGTTGTAAAATGCTACAAATGATATGATCCTAATCATTCATTTAGAGACATGTGAGCATGAGTGTTCTATACAAAGGGGTTTGTATAAGATCGGACCACGAAATGATTAGTTTCATTATATAACAACGTTAATAATAGAGATTTACATTTCACCAGGATGGCTATAGGTGACATAACCTGAATCCTTAGTGAGTTGTAAACTCCTGCCTATTAAGGTCGTCCTTTGATTAGTATGGGGGAGAGTGGCCAGTTCGCCGACTCAATAATCCTACCATTTTAAGGAGACCTAGGAACACAACTACACGACGGAATTTACTCATTCCCTAATATCTGGGTAAGTAGATAAATTGCTCTCTTAAGGACTGATTTTGGGGCTTGAATAATGTGCCGCTACATCCTCTTTTGGCTCGAGAGGGGTTTGGTCATAGTTGGACTATGATTTATTGTTCATTAGAGGGATCAGTGGTACTTAAGAAGTTAGATGCAACTACATGGCCAAAATGAAACTGTTTAAATACTGAACTGTTTCAGACTACGGTAACTCATAATAAAAGACAGAAAATTTCTCCTAAAGAAAATGTCCATCTATGACACCTAAGATTAGTCTGGACTTCTAAGCAAGCTAAAAGAAAATTCTTTACCTGTATATGAGTCATGCCTTGAAGGCAAAATTACTAAAAGATCTATTATTGGAAAAGGTCATAGGGCCAAAGAGCCCTTAAAACTTGTACATTCAGACCTTTGTGGTCCGATGAATGTTAAGACAAGAGAAGGGTTTGAATATTTCATCACTTTTACTGATGTTTATTCCAGATATGGGTTTGTTTATTTAATGCAATATAAGTCGAAAGATCTTGAAAATTTCAAAGAATACAAGGTTGAAGTTGAAAATGCATTAAATAAAACAATTAAATCATTTCGATTTGATTGAGGTGGAGAGTAAATGGATTTAAAATTCCAAGATTATTTGATAGAGCATGAAATTGTATCCCAACTCTCGGCACCTAGTACACCTTAGCAGAATGGTGTATCAGAAAGGAGAAATCGAACTCTGTTGAACATAGTTCGATCTATGATGAGTTATGCTTCCTTACTTGACTCATTTTGGAGATATGTAGTGCAGATTGCAACTTACATTTTGAACTGCGTTCCTTCCAAAATACTGTAAACTTTTGGAATTATGGAATAGTTATAAAGGTAGTTTACACCATTTCAGGATCTGGAGTTGCCCAACATATGTACTTGAGGCGAATCCTAAGAAATTGAAACCTTGTTTAAAATTATGCCTATTTGTAGGTTACCCTAAAGGAACAAGAGGTGGTTACTTCTAAGACCCTAAGGATAATAAAGTGTTTGTATCGATAAATGCTAGCTTTTTAGAAGAGAACCACATAAGGAAGCATAAACTCTACAGTAAGATAGTGTTAAATGTAATTTCTAGTGAAACTACTGAATCTTCAGCAAGAGTTGTTGAAGATTCCAACAACCTCAACAATTGGTTCGTCTAATAGGTCAAATCCACCTCAAACGTTAAGGGAACGTTAACATAGTGGGAGGGTTGCGAACTCGCCTATTTGTTATATGGGTTTAACAGAATCCCTAACTATCATGGCTGACGGAGATGTTAAAGATCCATTGTTTTACAATAAGACAATGGATGATATTGATAAAGATGAATGGGTCAGAGCTATGAATCTCGAAATGGAGTCTATGTACTTTAATTTAGTTTGGGATCTTGTAGATCTACCTAATAAAGTTAAACCTATAGGTTGCAAATGGATCTACAAGAGAAAACGGGGTTCTGATGGAAAAGTGCAAACCTTCAGGGCTAGACTTGTGGCAAAGAGTTATACCCAAATTGAGGGAGTGGACTATGAGGATACTTTCTTACCTTTTGCCATGTTGAAGTCTATTAGGTGTTGGGTTTTATGTCTTAAAACTTGTGGTTTGTAAACAATAAAACTTATTATGAGAATTCAATAAAGTTGTTATTGAATATATTGTTTTTTTTAGAAATCCAATAAACTAAGTCCCTTGACTATTATATGAGTACCTGAACTTTATGTGAAGACATACAAGTGGATTAGGTTCGAGTAAATAGTCAAAATGATCTATAGTATATGAATAAGGTTGGGTACTTTATTCTGGTAACACTATTGGATGCGGCCCACTCCGTAGTTGTTACAAAGAGTTGTAAAGTGCTACAAACGAAGTGATCCTAATTCGTTCATGTTGAAACATGAGGAGTGGGGGTGTCCTGTGCAAATGAGTTTTGTGCAAGATCGGACCATGAAACCAGTCACTCTTACTTTTTAACATTGTTTATTATTTAAGACTAACTATTTCAAAGCGATGACCTAGGTAACTTAACATTAATCCTAAGTTAACTATGAACTTCTATTTATTTGGGATTATCCTTTGATCTACAAACGGTGATAATAAACCAATTGTCTCTACTTAATAAACTTACCATTTTGGAGATAAGACCGGATGGATAGCTGGGAACATAGGGTGCAAGAGGGAATTCACTCCTACCCGATTAGGGTTAGTAGAGAGATTGTTCCAAGTGCTGATTCTGGGTCTTGAACAAGAGGCCTCACCCTCTCATTAGCTCGAGAGGGATTCGATTTGTTGATTGGATCATAAATAAATTGTTCATTAGAGGATCAGTGGGACTTAAGAAACAAGAGATAATTTCGGGGGTAAAACAAAGATTCGACCTAGCCATTATTACGAGCAACCTGTGAAGGGTTAACTTACTAATCATGGTTATATCGAGTGGACATAATATATCTACAGTGAGAAGAGTTCAACTATAGGCTTTAGTGGAATCACCCATTAATTAATGAATGGGGGTTAGATCGGTCTAATGAGTTTAGCCGATTAATCTCGGATCGTTGGAGCCCATGATCTGTAGGTCTACGAGATCCCCCTACTAGCTCATAAATGGATAAGCTCTAGAATAGCGTGATAAGTTAATTTGATGTGTTCAAATTAGAATTAAATGAAATTGGAGAAATAATATTTAAATATGATTTAAATATTTGAAGATGGAAATTGTGTTAAAAATTAATTTAATATTTGATATTAAATTAATTAGAATTATTTAAATTGTTTAAATAATTATTTATTAATTTTATTAAAGAAAATTAATTTATGAAATTAATTTTGTAACATTAATAATATTTTCAGTTTTATTAAATAAAATTGATTTATGAAATCAATTTTGATAAAATTGAAAAAAAAAAAAAGAAAAACACAAAAGTTGGAAAATAGATTTTCCATTGTCTTCTTCTACTAGCTCACCAATAGCCCACATTAACTCTTCATTAACTCCAAGCATGAGTTGCATCTCATGCAGCAAATTTCTTTGCATGAATGTCTACAATATATTGAAGAGATTGGAGTGTTTTGAAGTGATTGCAACCGAACAAATTTTTGAGAAAAATTTGAGAGAAGGTTATTCTTCTACTTGGTTACTGCTATGAGCTTCTCCAAATTACCTTAATTCCAGCTTATTTTGAGTCCCACTACTCAATTTTGAGCACCAAGAAGATAGTAGGGAAGATCTTGGGGTGGTCTACAATAAGATAAAGAGGAGATTTGCATCTAAATCAAAGCTTAGAGGAAGTTCTTTAAAGGTATGTCATGAAACCCATTTATTTATGTTGAAACATGTTTTCTTTTCTGCCAAAATTAATAAATTAGAGTGCTTATAGATCATGGTTTCTTTTGCTGCGCATTGGTACCTTCCAAGATTCGGATACTCCTATCCATTGCCTCATATTATGACTATGAGATTTAACAAATGGACATCAAGGCTACTTTTATGAATGACAATCTTGAGGAGATCATATATATGAAGCAGCCTGAGGGATTCATAATTGGAGGTCAAAAGCATAAGGTTTGCAAGCTTAATCGATTCATTTATGGATTGAAACAAACTTCTCGATCTTGTAATAGAAGATTTGATATTGCGATCAAATATTATAACTTTGATCAGAATATTGATGAACCTCGTGTTTACAAGAGAATCATCAACAGTTGAGTAACTTTTCTTGTGTTGTATGTAGACGATATCCTACTCATTGGGAATGATGTATGTCTACTTAATGAAATTAAAAATTGGCTAGCGACCCAATTCTAAATAAAAGATTTGGGAGAGGTGCAGTTTGTTCTAGGCATTCAGATCTTTAGAGATTGAAAGAGCAAAACGCTAGCCCTATCTTAGGAATCGTACATTGACAAGATGCTTGTCAAGTTTTCGATGTAGAACTCCAAGAGAGGCTTGCTTCCTTTTAGGAATGGAGTTATTTTGTCTAAGAAAAAATTTCATAAGAAACCTCAAGAGGTTGAGGAAATAAGACGGATTCCCTATGCATCAACTGTTGGTAGCCTGATGTATGCGATGTTATGTACTAGACTTGGCATCAGCTATGCAGTAGGGATAGTCGGTAGATATCAGTCTAATCTAGGATTTGATCACTGGACCGCTGTTAGGAACATCCTCAAGTATCTTCGGAGAACGAGGGACTACATGCTAGTGTATGGTTCTAAGGATTTATTCATTATAGGATACACAGACACTGATTTCCAGACTGATAAGGATTCTAGGAAATCCATTTCAGGATCAGTGTCATTCTTAATGGAGGGGTTGCAGTTTGAAGGAGCACAAGTAGGGGTGCATTGCTGACTTGACTATGAAGGCTGAGTAAGGAAGCTGTGTGGCTCAAGAAATTCTTAACTGATCTGGTAGGGGTTCTAGACATGTCACAGCCCATCACTCTTTATTGTGATAATAGTGATGATGTGCCCAATTCTCGAGAGCCTAGGAGTCACAAAGGCTGGAAGTACATAGAGCGAAAGTATCATCTCATTCAAGAGATTGTGCATCGAGGGAATGTAATTGTCAAACAGATAGATTTAGTGCACACGTTACTAATCCATTTATAAAGGCCCTCATGACTAAGGTATTTGAGGGTTACTTACAGAATATGGGTCTATGGGACATGTCACATCTAGTCTAGGACAAGTGGGAGATTTTGTACTGGGTGCATTTTATGCTTGATTTTCATGTTTTGTGTACTTTTGTATTAGTATGACTTTTATGATGTACACCTCACTAGCTTTAAGATCAGTGAAAGATTGTTGAGGTTGATGCCCTAAATCTCGTGGGTCTTATAGTTTGTAATTTTATTATACAAATAATTTATTTATTTAATAAAATCTGAGGTATTTTATTTGACATTTAGTAGCATTTACCCACAAAACCAATAAACTAACATCCAAAATTTTTATTCTGTAGCTAAAATATGTATGTAGAGACGTACAGGTGGATCGTGTTTAAGTGATAACCTAAATGGTCTGTAGTAGATGGATAAAGCTGAGTATCTTATTCTAGTGACACTACGAATACGACCCACTTTGTAGATGTTACAATTGTTGTAAAGTACTACAAATGATCTGATCCCGATCACTCATGTAAATACATGTGAGCGAGGAGGTTCTATACAAAGGGGTTTGTATAAGATCGGATCACGAAATGAATAGTCCCATTATATAACACCGTTAATAATAGAGACTTACATTTCAACCAGGATGGCCATAGGTGACATGACCTGAATCCTGAGTGAGGTTTGAACTCTTGCTTATGAAGGCTATCCTCTGATTTATTTGGGTGAGAGTGGCTAGATTTTCGACTCAATAAGCGGTAATTTTGAGGATTCATCTGATTGGGGAGTTAGGAACACAACTACACAAGATGGAATTCACTCTTTCCCTAATGTCGGGGTACGTAGATAAATTGTTCCCTTAAGGGCCGATTCCGAGGCTTGAACAATGTGGTGCCACACCATCTCTTGGCATTAGAGGAGTTTGGTCATAATTGGACTATGATTTATTATTCATTAGAGAGATTAGTAGTACTTAAGGAGTTAGATGTAGCTGTAGGGGCAAAATGGTAATTTTGGCCTAGTTGTACTTACGAGCAATTTATGAAGGGTCATCGCACTGGTGATTTGTCTACAAGATCTCCTCTATAGCTCAACAGACATTATTGAGAATTAATATTAAATCAAATTAATTGAAGGAATTAATTATATATGGTATAATTAATTTAAATTAATTATATGTGATATAATTAATTTAAATTAATTATATGTGATATAATTAATATAATGTATTCGATACATTAGAATCTAAAGTTTATTTTGAGAGAAATTAAATATTTAAATATGATTCAAATACTATTTGTATGAACGAGATTCACATAACTAAATTTAATACGAATTAGATTTATATTAAATACCATACATTATTGAGAGAAATACAAACTATAGGTTATA
Organism: Benincasa hispida; assembly: GCF_009727055.1. Classification (NCBI taxonomy): domain Eukaryota; kingdom Viridiplantae; phylum Streptophyta; class Magnoliopsida; order Cucurbitales; family Cucurbitaceae; genus Benincasa; species Benincasa hispida. The sequence continues at coordinate 9,855,293 of NC_052352.1, read as the reverse complement.
TTGTATTTGATACAATATAAAAACTATAGGTTATGTGTTATATTCGATATAATATATAGTTTAACATATAATATATGACAAGTTAGTTATCATATATATATATATATATATATAATCCTATATTTAATTTAAGGAGGGAGTTATAATTTTCCTTTTTTTTCACTCAATCAGACGTGAGAATGGGAAGTTAGCTGAAGATCTTTTATCTTTTTCCTCTTGCTGTGTTTTACATAGTGCTTTGGTTCTCCCCTAAGGAACACACAGAAAGAAAATTCTCCTCTCTCAAATTTTATCTCTCACTCCCATAATCATAGTAGAGCCTACATACTCCTGTTAATTCTCAACCTGTACGAAGAATACATGAGGCTCTCTTGTGGTGATATTCAAAGTTGGGTTTGCTGATTTTTGCTCATATTTATGTATGAAGAGTTCATGACCAATTGGGAGGAAATTCGTGAAGACTTTTTTGGCTTCAAGGGTAAATTAATTCTTCAAATCCTAATTCTTTCTCCTTGTATAGCATGTTGTAAGTTCTGTATTATGCATAGTTTTTGTTAGCTATAATTTTAATTCTCTGTAAATTTTAAAATTGGGAACAATCTCATTTCTGCTATGGACCTCATAATCCTTCAGTAGGAAGATGAACATATCATAAACAAAAAATTTAAAAATAAAAAATCTCAACCCTAAATATAGACAATATAAATAATAATATATTTATAAATTTTTGTAGTATTTAGTTGGTTTTCAGCTAAGAGAATATATAATTCAAATATTTTTGAAAATCTCTTACTTCTAACAATTTTTTTTTATTTATTTTTATTTTATTTTATTGTTATAGTATATCTTTAAATAACTAGATATACAGGAGTATAACTGGAAAAAGAAATCTTCACTCTCCCCTCCTAAAAATTTGGTAGGCATTTTTAGCATGTTGTTGATAATTTAGGCATATTTCAACATTGGATATTTTACATAGGCATTTGTTATAATTTCCTTAAATCTCATGATAATACGAACAACCGCATATACGTAGACTAGTAAACTATATATAGAAAAGTTCTACAAGAAAACATTGATCGATTGTTAAAACCTAATATTTTGACTAACAAAATATTAGAAAAGTTCTACAAGGAAACATTGATCAGTTGTTAAAACCTAATATTTTGACTAACAAAATATTGACTAGCTAAGTCTTAATAGACAACTACTTCTTACATCCCAACATTCTTAATTAGATAGATTGCTTAGTTGTAATTTTAACTAGCTTCTTTTTCTAAACACTAGTCTAGTACTAACTACTAAGGTTAGTTTATTATTTGTCTTTTGCCTTTAATTGGGTTAATTATTTGAAAGTTAAACTTGTACATTTTGAGGGAAGAATGTTCATAGATGAATCAAAGAGCTATTAAGGTTAATCAATCCTATTTAAGAAAGCCTAGTACATTTTCTTATTCTAGATCTTGCACGACCTAGAAATTATCAATTTTAAATTGGTCGTTTAATTTGTTTAGATTTTCAACTTTAGATAGAAAATAGTTCTCTATGTTTCATTGTTGTATTTCAATTAGTTCCATGATTTTTTATTGAGAACAAGTTTCGATTATAACAATTCAGGTTCACATTAGTTGTCTTTCATTCTCATAAGTTATGCTTTATACAACTTAAGCTACATTAAGGAAGCCCTCTTCTCATCAAACTTGACCATATTATATCAATGCTCAACAAAAATAATTATTAAAAAGTTTACAAAGGAACACATGTAACAATATCATAGATCCAAGGCACTAGTATTCTGTTATCTTTAGTCTATTTTTTTTTTTAATACGAGAAAAAAAATCATGTTATAACTTTCAAGTTTTATTTCATAAACTTACACACAAATTAGAAACACTCAATATTATTTTTAATCTTAATATTAATATTAGTTTAGTTCGAGATTGATGAAACTTTAATATGTTATGTTGAAAGGATTGGGTAAAACATTTGGAATAGATATATTTAATTTACTCACATTTAAGCTATACTATTTTACAACATTCTTTTTAATTATTGATTATTTAAATGAGGAACTATAAAAATAAAATAAATAAAATGAGATGTGTATTTATTAAATTGAGATTCAATAGAGATGGAGTTTAAAGAAAGAGAGAGTTAAAGGATGTTTTATTGGGATAGATAAGAAATTTAATAGAGATTAGAAAATGATAAATTATATAACTAGAGTAAATGACCATAGTGGGAGAGGTAGGTATCAGCCAACCATTTACCCAAAGTAATTTCCGTTGTAGTATTAAAATGACCATGATCTTGGTTAAAACCTTCATGCGTGTCAACATTTATAGGTAATTTCAAGGCATCAATGGTCACCACATCTGGTAGCTCCTTACTGACTGCATCTTGTGCTGCCCTCACTACTGGCAAATCATGAGTATCATGCTTCATCATAAAGTCATAGAGGGCTATTTTAACAAGAATGATGGGTAAAAATCTAGGCTTTATATCATTGCGGATGTCGGTGAAGAAATTCTTTAGGTTGTCTTTGTATCTACTAGCAGTGTCATTCATAGCTGCATCACTCTCCCCTTGAAACCAGAAAAGAGCACGCACAACCCCACCTTCTTTATCTGATGCTTTGATTCGTTCAATAAAACTTTTGTAAAATGTTGCATCAGGATTGCTAGGATTTTTAATCCATTGTTCAATTATGGTGCCACCTTTAGCACAAGGAACTAAACCCACTATGCCTGCCTTTGGCCCTACTTTTGCTAATAACTGGTGAGCAAATGGCATTCCTGGACCAATCCCAACCGTTTTGTTGATGTCGATTCCCTCATGTAGAGGCTCTCGTGCCATCTCCCATTGGAGTGCAGGGTTCAATCGTAGGATGGATGTGTCAGATTGACATTCTGGTGGGATTAACCTGTTCCACTCAAGCTTTCCTACTTGATTATTCTCAACCCCACCTCGACCAGCCATATTGCTCTGACCAGCTAGGATGAATATGTTCTTAGGAGAAGCAGCCCTTGAAAGGGAAGAACCAAATAGCAATGTACATAGCAAGATTAATAACTTTAATAAAGCCATTTTGATCTTTTGTATCTGTGCAAGTAGACACAGAAGAAAAGTGTAAAATATGTGTACACTTATCTATAAAAGGTTGCAACTTTTTCTCTGTGTCTATTTGCACAGACACAACTACTTTCCTATTGCAATTTTGTTCCCTTTTTCTTTTGTTTTTGTTGGCTAATCCTTACCTCTGCCTTTCTATGTTAGTACCCTCAACTTTTATACTCAAATTTAATTCTAAGTTTAGTATATTTAGTTTTGAACGTTCATTTTTATAGGTGAATATTTGTGGACTGTGAGGGTTTGTCGCCTTTAATTATTTTGGACCACCACAAAATAAATTTGTTAACCGTCTATTTGTAAAGGTATATATAAAAAAACATCGGCAAGTTCGTTTTTATTTCCATTTTATTACATACTATTTTAAGCTTCTCTTCCATTCTCTTAAATAGAAGAAGTTTCTTTATGAGATAAAAATATAAAAATTTAGTTCATGAAGTATATAATTTCTTACTGATTTCCTAACAATATGCATATATTTGTTCTACTAAATTGGATTTACTCTTTTCTTTTTTCAAAAAAAAAAAAAAAAAAAATATATTAAACATAGGCAATTGAATTTGTGACTATATTTTAGTCTATATAATTTTAAAGTTGTAACAACATAATATCTCTAAACTTTAATAAGTAACGATTCATTCCTACTCGTCAAAAATATTAATATTTAATAATATTTCCTTCACATGTAGATTGGTTATTTGATTATGGATCAAAATTTGTTTGTAAATTATATAAAGATTAAGTCATGACGTAATAAAGATTATAATTTTGATGAGATCTATCATAAGCAAAGACTATGCATTGTTACAAATTTAAAATAAATTATTACATATTCAAGTTTAATGACTAAATTGTTATATAGAAGCTCAATTGTTTCAAGTTTGATAGTACAAGGACAACATCGTTGTAAACTAAAGTTTGTAGACTATAATTATTTGTATGAAAGTTAATTTGGGGACCAAAACCATTAATTTTCTTTTAAATTCTTGACTGTCAAGAATGCGTTAATGTCTATACCCATCAACCAAAATTGACAAAATTTTTAGACTTTCATGAAATTAGATTTTTCTTATTACAAGAGAAATTTATTATTAAATATTATTTGGTTGATTGTTAATATTGTATATACTATATTTGTAACAGATGATGTCACGATCTATCACAAATGAGCAGGACTTATAAAAATAAGTTCAATGATTAATGGAGCAATATCACGATGCTTTTCTACGGAACATATTAAAAAATTTAATACAATCAATTTTTTTTACCATATGACAAATTTTAAGAGATTGACTGAGCACCTAATACTATATATTTTGAAAAATAAAATGAAAAATGGATAAGGCAAATTTGTTTGAGAAAAAATTAAAATTAGGCAAGTTAATCATAACGATGTTAGAAAAGAGCAATGGAAGAAAAAATCAATCTTTGGCCATGCTAAGAAATGGTTATCGTCTTCCGTTAAATTCACCCAATTATCTAGTAGACCCATCAACCAATGTTGGAATAATTAATAAATAACTTGATAAATGTGTCGTACTTTACTATGCTAAACAAAAACTTTACTAAACTGTAACCATGGGTACTGAAAAAGAAGAAAAAAAAAGTTAAATAGTTGAAATCTTCAATCATTTATAAATTTGGACAACTTGTTGTTTCATCTAGATAAAAGCAAAAGTATAAAAGTACAAAACAATAAAAATTGTTATTAAGATTTAGGAAAGTGCTCTTTGGTTCGGTGGCGGAGCCAGAATATTATACAAAGAGCACAAGTTCAGCTAAATATAACTTTAGATATATGACATAATATTCAACTGATATAAGATCACCAAAACGATCATAACTAACTAATATACGGACAGTGGTAGATCAAGAATTACATGTTAGGGGCATAATTTTATATAAAATTAAAATTTTATATCATTAACGTCTAAATTTTTGTCATATATAGTTCTTGAATTTTAAAAAATACATACTAAACTACTAACATCTCGATAAGTGTGTATAATAGGTAGTACTAGACATTTTTTTTTCTAAAAAAAATAATGTAACTATCCATTATAAAATTGAAATTGTGAGGTTCAATTAGAAACAATTTTTTATTTTTTTTATCTAATGATTAATTTTTAAGCATTTCAAATATTTTGTGAGATTTTTATACACTAAATTTAAAGTTTTTATATCTATTAGACATTTTTGAAGGACTTATTAAAGTTAAAATTAAAAGTTTAGATACTTACTAGTCATAATTTTAAACACTAAAAATTAAACTTGGACCGACTTTAATGTGATTTAAAAATAATGATCAAGTAAATAACAAAGCTAAAAAATTATTTGTAAAATTGGTGTTAATATGTCTTAATTTTTAAAAGCTAAAAATAAATAATCAAATAGTTATTAAATGAGTCTAACAACATCCTCCACACACCACTTTCTCTACTCATAAACATGAACATATAGTGGATTATATATTAAATAATAATAATATATACTAATAGTATAATATAACTTTAAGCAATAAAAATTGGCTAAAATAAAAAAGAAAATAAACCTGTTCAAGCAAGAATCAAATTATGTGGCCAGCTTACAAAATATCCTTACACCACCACTAAGGCAAATTACTATATCATATCTTAAGGGACATGCATTGATATATGTTGAATGTATATATAAATACTTTTTTATTTAATAAAAATGTATATTTATATGTAATATGACACGATGTGAGGGAGCATGTGTCCCTTTTGATCCCTTCATAAATCCGTCCTTGCTTTATTTTATACATAGGCAGTTATTAAATGGCCATGAAAATATTGTTCCTAATTAAACACTGATTTTTATTTTTTTTCTCTTCGCATTTGGTAACATTTTTTTTTTAAAAATAAAGCAATAATTAAATAATGTCCAAAAGGTGTTCTAAATAATATAAATTATCAAACACTAAATAAGGTTTGTGAGGGTAACAGTGTTTGGTGCATCCAAACCGGGAATTTGTATTTAAATCTCCATGGTTCCAACCCTAAAAAAAAACATGCTTTATTTTTTATATAACAAAACCATATTTAACACTAATTATATATATATTTTACGCTTAGTATATTTTTTCTATTAATTTTAACTTTCAATTTCATCAATTAAAATGTCTAATTACTTATTAATTTTGAAACACCTTACTATAATTTTTAAATTTGAGTTTTGATATCAGAATGAGAATAAAGACCATGTTAAGAGATTTCATATATAACCACGCCCGCTGAATAGAAACATTAAACTAAAAGGCCATACAAAATGAGCACCTAGGAAAAACAGGCAATGATAAAAAGAACCTCATGTATGGTTTTAAAAAAAGAAAACAACTTCATGCATAGAAAGGCTAACAAGCTATATTTAATAGAGTTTTATAAGAGACAATTCAAGTTATTACAATATAATATATTTGATTAACAAATTAAAACAGTCACTAGCTTGAAGTCCTAATAGTAGTCTATTATTTTTTATATCGCATCATTCTTTTGAACTTTAGTTTTAATACATATTTACGTGTCTAAAGTCTATGTTAAAAGCCCACACACATATTATTAATTGGATCGATCGTTTGTAATGTTAGAGAAGAGGCCAACAAGGATCAGTCAAGGAGCAAGAGTTTGCCACCTCAGACTAGCCTTGCCAAGTCAGAAAAAAGAGCCACAATAGAAGGATAAGAAAAGGAAAATCAGGTTGTTATAATTTTTTATTTAATTCTTTGTATCAGTGTATAAGGTGGTGCCATCTATCCATTGTTTGTTAGAGGTCATTATTCAATTTTATTCCTCTGTTTGTCTGAACCCTAAAAGGGAAAATTGTATTTAAATTAGTTGTAGATTGCCTTTGTATCGTATGAAAATATATACAAAAAAGGAAGGATTCTCATCATCTTCTTTTCTGAATTCTAACTTGGTATCAGAGCGATAATGGCTGATGCCTCATCTTCCGAAGCTTCAATGGCAACATCTGAGACCACGAAGTTCAGCACTCCTCCATTAAATCAGCTTCTCAATCAAATAACCAGTACCAAGTTGGAACGAGGTAATTTCATGCTATGGAAGACTTTAGCCCTCCGATTCTTTGAGGCTATAGGTTGGAAGGACATCTCTTAGGTACAACACTCTGCCCTCCTATGTTCATCTCCCTCCCTATTGAAGGTTTGACAGTACATGAGTCGGGGACAATCAACTCTGACCTCTCTGGAGGCGCATCGAGCTCCACAGGTGAGCAACTCTTGAATCCTCTTTATGAGGCCTGGGTCATAACTGATAAACTATTGTGAGGATAGTTATATAACTCAATGGCACCAGAAGTTGCAATACAGTTAATGGGATTAAAAAATGTCAAGGGCCTCTGGATGCTGTCCATGCCCTATTTGGAGTTCAATCAAGGGCTGAGGAGGACTATCTCCATCAAGTTTTTCAACAGACACGGAAGGGCAACTCCACCATGTCTGAGTATCTCAAACTCATGAAGCTCCACTCGGACAACTTAGCTCAGGCTGGCAGTCCGGTATCTCCTAAAAACTTAATTTCTCAAGTTTTACTTGGTCTAGATGAAGAGTATAACCCTGTAGTTTTGTGATTCAAAGAAAACATGATATATCTTGGTTGGATATGCAATTTGAACTTCTTTTCTTTTAGAAACGGTTGGAATATCAAAACTCGGCCAAAACCACTGTTGCTTTTGCAGGCAGCCCTTTGGTGAATGTGGCCTTCAACAAAAACAATGCTGGTGCTAAGCCTCCCAACTCCAACACCAGTCCAGGTAACTCTAAATTTTAGAATACTAATTCCAAAAACTCTTATCAATCCAATGGAGGGGTCAATAGAGGCAGGGGTCGAGGAAAGGGCAATCGCCCAACATGCCAAGTATGTTCCAAATATGGTCATACGGCCGATGTTTGCTACCAAAGGTACAATAGGGAATATGTTCCCAATCAAAATCAAGGTAGAGGATCTGGCCATCAGAACTTTTCCAACACAAATCCATCAGCCTACATGACATCCTTCTCCAACAATCCCTTCACGGCCACCCCAGAAAATTCAGAAGATGTCCATTGGTATGCTGACAGTGGTGCTACTAACCATGTCACAGCTGACTTAAACCATATTGCAAATCCAACCAAATATTCAGGTACTGCCCTTGTGACTGCTGGTAATGGTGATCAGTTGTATATCTCTGTTGTAGGAAATGCAAGTCTAAAATCTGATAAGTGTGTGCTTAGTTTGGAAGATGTTTTTTATATTCCTTCTATTGTAAAGAACTTAGTGAGCATCTCTAAACTAACCAAAGATAATGATATATTTGTGGAATTTCATGGAAATTGCTGTATGATAAAGGACAAGCGTTCGGGCAACACTCTGGTGAAAGGCACACTTAAAGATGGTCTTTATCAACTTGGAGAAATAACTGTACGACCATGTGATGTTTCAAATAATAGGAGCACCAATTCCCTCAAACCTATGGACAAAAATAATGAATCAAAAGCATTTTCCCTATCAAATGTCAATGTAAATGTTCTTGAGTCTACGGTTCTATGGCATAGGAGGCTAGGCCATCCCTTCTTCAAAGTTTTGGAGTCAATTCTAGACCAGTATATACAGTCAATTAAAGTTAATGAAAAAGATATGTTTTGTGACTCATGCAAGTTAGGTAAGTCTCACTCTCTACCGTTTTCAAACTCACTATCAAGGGCTACAACTAAGTTTGATTTGATTCATTCTGATGTATGGGGATCATCCCCAGTAATGTCTACAGTAGGCTTTCGGTACTATGTTTCGTTTTTGGATGACCATAGTCGATTTTTATGGACATATCCTCTTAAAAAAAATATAATACATTTATAGCCTTCAACATTTTGCTCAAATGATTAAAAATCAGCTTGATGCAACTATTAAAGTGTTTCAATCAGATAATAGAGGAGAATACGCAAAGGTTCATCAATTATGTTCTTCTATGGGTGTGTTATATAGGCATTCTTGTCTTTACACCTCTGCTCAAAATGGTAAGATTGAAAGAAAGCATAGGCACTTGGTTGAAATGGGACTCACTCTTTTAGCACAAGCCTCAATGCCTCTATAATACTGGTGGGATGCATTTATCAATGCTAACCTTCTCATAAATGGACTGCCCACCTCTGTACTAAATGGAAAAATCTCCTACTCAACTTATGTTGAACAAGTCCTTTGACATAACTAAACTCAGAACATTCACATGTGCGTGCTTCACTTGCATTAGACCATTTCAACATCACAAGTTTTAGTATCATTCAGGAAAATATGTTTACCTGAGTCCCAGTGTTCTGCACAAGGGACATCGATGCCTAACCAAATATGGTAAAGTTTATGTGTCCAGGAATGTTGTTTTTAATGAAACATAGTTTCCTTTCTTTGCTGCATTTCAGGTCGTCTTGCAACTCAATCCCAACCACTAAACCACATCCTTCATCTATGACTACCACTCTACTTTATGCCTTTCCCGAGCCCTTACCAAATTATCATATTACATTAGCACCAAGTCACCAACAAGTCCATATAGAAAGACTTACATCTCACCCTATCACCTTTCTCTTACCAAGCCAATTTTTAGGCCCTTCGCCCACCTTACCAGACATGTCATTTCCCAATACATCTACTGAAACCTCCCCTGTAACTCAGCCCTCCAGCCCCTCATCTACTCATTTTCTATCAATCCCCACATCAATAGTAGTCTCACCTTCATCTGGTTCTGCAGACTTATTTCCCACAAACTAGTCAACTCCCCCTACACCTAATCAGCCATCAAACCCTTTTATTGCTCAACCAAGACCCTTAGTCTTCCTCTAACCAAATCATCCAATGATTACCAGAGCAAAGGCAGACATTTTCAAACCAAAAATCTTGGTTACAACAACTAAAACAGATTGGACTACCATTGAACCTACTAAAGTTAAAGAGGCTCTTCTCACACCTCAGTGGAAAGCAGCCATGGACAGTGAATACAAAGCTCTAGTCCAAAGAAACACAAGGCATTTGGTACCTCCTTCATCATCATATAATGTTTTAGGCAAAAAATGGATTTTCAGGTTAAAGAAGCATCCAGATGGCTCGATAAATAGGTACAAAGCAAGACTAGTAGCTAAGGGGTTTCACCAACACTTAGGGGTTGATTTCGTTGAAACTTTCAATCCTGTGGTTAAGGCCTCTACTATTTAGGTTGTCCAGAGTGTTGCTATATCTAAGGGTTGGGACATTCGTCAATTGGACTTCAACAATGCATTCCTAAATGGCAGCCTACAAGAAGATGTATATATGTAATAGCCCACTGGGAATGTTAACTTAGAACATCCTGATTATGTATGCAAACTCGACAAAGCTATATATGGTTTAAAACAAGCCCCTCAACGTTGGAGCCACACTTTAAGAAATGCCTTAATTAATTGGGGGTTCACAATGTCAAATGCTGATACATCACTGTTTATGTTTCATAGTCGTGAGTCTGTTATCTTTCTCTTGGTCTAGGTGATGATGTCATAATCACAGGCAACAATCCTCAGATGATTTCTCAACTTGTCAGACTTCTTGATAGCAGATTTGCCTTGAAGGATCTCAAACGTTTGAACTACTTCCTAGGGATTCAAGTTCATTATCTTGAATCTGGATTCATTCTCGACCAAGCAAAGTATGTTGAAGATTTTCTCCATAAGCTCAACCTAATAGATATCAAACTAGTTATCTCTCCTTGCACAATAGATAAACATTATCAATGATAGATGGGAAACTCTTGTCTGACCCTTATTTGTATCGAAGCACCATAGGAGCTCTCTAATACTTAACCCATACAAGACAAAATATAACATACATTGTCAATCATTTGAGTCAATTCATGAAGGCACCTAGAGATGTTCATTGGCAAGCAATAAAGAGAGTGAAGGAAATCAGACACGAGGATTTCTATGAGCAATGGAATAATCATTCCAAATTTTATTCAAAATTGAACACTAACAATTACAGTCAAGAATGGAAACTTACTGGTCATGCACAATATGAAATTACAGCATGCTTACAGATCAGATCAAGGGATACCGTTGATAACTTGTAGAAATACAAGTTATTTATACTGTTTTATTTAGATATTGTGGCTAAAAGAAAGAAAAGTTGTATCGATAATATAGAAATTGGCTAAGAAAGGAGAAAATTATAAAATGTCGTCAATACACCCAATAACACCATTACATGGTAGAATAGAATGTTTCAATTTCTGTTTTGCAGGAAATCAGTCACAGCATGCGTTCATGGCTCAAAGATAAAATAAACAATTCATCTACGTCGCATTATGCCCATCAATTGAGAACAAAGAGATGATCAACGCAATGACGGCACATGCGACAATCGATCAAGAGCTCTAGTGATCAACAAAATTTGAATCGCATGCGGTAATACAAATAACATCACATGCGACGAAAGATCGAAGATGTAAAGAGCAACGCATTTGCGAAGGATTTTTGACAAATGTACAACTTTTAGTTATGCATTTCTGACGAATTGATTGCGTAATAGAAGGAAGATTCACTCTGCCATTTTAGAAACTACCATAACCATACAGTGGGGACCACACATTCAAAGAGCCAAGCCTCATCTATAAATAGTTTATGCAAATTCACTGAAAAATATACATGAATACATAGAGACGTGCATATACTGATTCTGAGAGAGAGACTGGTCTGAAGTGATTTTCAGAGTAGATCCGAGCAAACCACGAGACAAGGCTGAGGGGTGAATCTCCGAGTAGAAAATCCTTTCAATTCCTGTAGCTGAAGCTCTATGCGAAGGTCAATTCTACTAGGAAAGTAAGCCTGAGAGGGAAGCTTTCCTCTCCATTACTTCCACACGCCGGCAAGCACAATCTTCGTTTGGAATCTGTGTTAAGACGTTGACACTTTTTCTGTATTTGTTTCTAATCTCTATTTCATCAGTTGTATTCATCTTCTCTAATCTTTCATTCACACCATGTATCGAACGCTTAATTCTAGAAATAAATGTTATGATAATTACCATTGTCATCTCTCTGTCTCTTTCCGTTCATTCATAACCCATTTTCTCCATGATGTTTTCCTAATTCCCTGGGTAATTAACAAGAATTAAGCGAGTGAGTTAATTTATGTTAAGGAAATAATTAAGTTTAGCTAAAGCATGCTCGATGGCATCTTCATTTGTGAGAACAGAAGTGAAGATGTTATTTCACCTATCGAGAGAAGGTTGGAAGAATGCGTTAACTAAAGCGAGAAGTATTTCCGAAGATGAAAATAACCTTGCATTCATCACGTTCATCCCTATTTCACCATAGAGATATGGGAACGCGGCCGATCACTGAGAGTGTACGCCAAGGGAGAGCGGAACCTTAGTTGCATCTTTAATGCAATTGACAAATTTTCGATGTTTTTACTATTTATTCTTTCTCTTTCTGCTTCATCCATAAAGACTTGCCATCGCATACATCGATTCTTTGTACAACTTCACAGTCAGTTCTCGACCTCAGTATCATGTATCATGTATCTTGTATCTTGTATCATATTAGTTTAGGATTTTATTTTATCAACGCAATTTACATTCCTGTATAAACCAAATTCTTTATTCATTGTTAAACCAGTCGCATATATCATAAAAGTAACACATTAACGAAAACAATCCCTGTATTCGACCTCGGATTATTTTGAGAAACTTGTGTTGGAATTATACTTGGTTTCAGTGCAAGGAAACTTGTGACACGCATTACTCCATCGCATACTATGAGCATACCATTAACAACGCATATATTTAGACGTAGTATCACATAAAAATGTCTTTATTGCAAAGTACTTGAGCACATATTTAGCACATCATTCCTCTCATCCATAAGCAATGCGTTAGAGTAGATAAAGAGATTAACTTAGCAGTAGTGTGCATAAGCGATAACACAACACAACATCCCATTTCATTCTTATGTCATCAAGTTTATGGCGCTGTTGCCGGGGACATGAACTTGTTCATTCATTCATATTCATCATTGTCCTTATGCTTAAAGATTTATTTTTATCGTTACAACTGTATACATACCTTTGAAAACTCATTCTTCAAACTCCCTCGATCACGAATGCTCGATCAGTCTCCAAAACAACAATGCATGAATGCTCGAATACAACGACTGCAACACAACACAATCAATAGCAACCACCACACGAACAACCCAAACACACAGCGAACGACCTCCAAAACCTCGAACTCAGTCGAGTTGAGTAAGGACACCACCACAATAGTTACCTTGGTTTTCTCTGTGTGAGAATCCAGAAGTTTGGGCTCTGTATGGACTTGGTTAGAGGTAGAGACTGAAGGAACAACAATCGTGTAGACGACTGAGGAAGTGGGAGATGAGAAGAGTCTATCGTATAGACGAATGCTTAATCGTGTAGAAGAAGGCAACCTATCGTATAGATAATGCCCTGCGATCTTTTAGCTACGACCAGCTGAATGAACTATCGTATAGTAACACTCCACGATCGTTTAGTCTCTCTAGTAGCTATCGTTTAGTGAAACCATTTCACTTAGCAACATTTCTGTGAGTACTTTTCGAATTGAGTAACTATTCTAAATTTAGGAAAACATTTTTCCTTTTATCTCACGGTTACCATAAAACCACCAATAACCTCCCACTCAATTGGTTATTAGAGAAAAAGAGATAAATATCCAATAATTAATATTATTATAAATATATATGATAACTAACTTACCATATTATATTTATAACCTATTATAACGACCTGAACAGATCAACGTAAGCCGTTACTGATGCCTCCGCAGCGGGAGGATTTATGGATAAAACCTCACAGAAGCCAAGGTCATCCTTGATCGCATATCGCGAAACACGGATGACTGGGTGGACGATGGGTATGGAGGAAGAGGCTCCGAGAGAAGAAGAAACGATAATGCCATTGTATTGGTGGATACAATGACAACTTTGGCCACACAGATGGCCGCGGTAACCTCTCTTCTCCAGATGATGGCATTTAATCAAGGTGCTCTCTCTCAAAGTTTAGCGCAACCCAATGTGCCGGCACAAGTGGCCACAATAACCCTAGGAACACTACTTACTTCGCTTAGTGAGTTCCACTACTTGCCCTCTCGGGTAGTTAGTCACCGCTAATCAGCTCATAGATAGGCATTGCGACCGCTCATAGACAACCTCACATTAAGCAAAGAGGATTTACTCACTATACTCGTGCAACGCACACCTCTCAGTGGTTTTCTACTTGCTCATATGTCTATGCCGCATGATTGAGTATGTGATACTCTTGCAATCTTACTTAGTTCGTTGCAATGAAAGTAAGAGATGATAAAGAAGAAGTTAATGAAGATGGAGTCGAAGGAAATAAAGAGATGCATTGATTACAAAATATATTAATGTCTTAAGACAAAATGTAATACAATACAGAGATAAGAAGAGAGATGGAGGGCTAGATGTAGGCAATCTCTTGCTGCCATTAGACGTGTCTCAAGGCTACCGATGGTGCCATGAATGGGCGGTGGAGTAATCTCTCTCAAGATCTATATCTGGCAAAGCTCTGGTCGTCACTCGAAATGGGTTGAAGGAATGAAGAACTCTCAAAATCTTCTCACACTCTCATCTATGATCACAAGGATCTGCCTTAAGGCAGAAGCTCGGATACCTTGAATTTGGGCTCTACGGCTTTATTTATAGAGCTCAATCACTGACAACATTAATGGTCCCGCTCTGAATCTCTGTCATTAACAGTGCGATAGTCCTAACTCTGAATCTTTGCCACTAACGACGTGGTGGGTGAAATGTCAACATCATCTTTTTGATACTCCCAAGGTATGCGTTCATGCTTGGTTTCCGAAGTACCATCGCATTCCACCAACCATGCGATCACCCTTCTATCATGGTTATTACTCTATAGTTGTAACCTCCATGCAATGAATGCATGTGATCAATAACCACAATATCCATGCGATGAACACATGCAATCAAATCCTGTGATAACTACGAGATAGAAATTTTGACGCAGAATAGCGCATAATACGGGGTTAGCAAAGATTTCTCATACTGATCGGCGCAAGCTCACTTTTCACATAAATTCTTAGTATAATCACCGCATATTCTACTTGTTAGCCTTTATAATTCTAAATAAAAGGCTACAATAACTTGTATTTCTACCAGTTATCACACCCCCAAACTTAGAATCATGCTTGTCCTCAAGCATGCCTTATACTTAGGAAATTCAAAATTCATCCTCTAGCTTTCCCCTTGTGATGACCAACTTTTCAAAATACAATTCACTCATACCTCTAACCTTGCCAGCAACGCTTTTTTTTTTTTTTGGCTACATCTTCAAATAGATCTTTTCTAAGTTTAAAACTGGCAAGCCTCTACTAAAAAACTTTTTACTCATTTCAAGCAACTTTGCTTGTAGCTTTTTACAATGCGTTCATTTAAAACAATTCAAAGCTTTGGATACTTTATTAAAGTGGGTGTTGAATCTGGTTACGCTCTTCGTTTTGGCTTACCTCCACGGGTGTCATGCAGACATCCAACTTCGGTTGCGTGCCATATTCAAATCAACTCATGTCTTAATTGGTCTTGTGCCAGACGTAGAAGTTGTTCTTATGCGTTGATTCTAGTCACCTACTTTCATTTTGGCTTACCTGCACGGGTGTCATGTGAAGTATCCAACTACGGGTACATGCCTTTCACAACTTTAACTCTTATCAACTTGGGTTTTTCCTTTGCATTGATAGTGGAGTTCTTATTACCCATTTTTTTTTAAATAGAAATGTGATGGACGCATTTGCCCGGACCACTGCCACCCCCAAACTTAGAAAGTAGTAGTGCTCTTGCCAAAAAGCTAAAAACAAACTCGTTCAGGAATGCGGTAAAAGATGTTTGAGCAGAGGTTTGAACATAATAAAACTTAGATTGTCCAACCTTAAAGAAGCTATTAAGTGAGGTGAGCCTTACGACGTTTAGTTAGAGGATGTAGTTATAAGTATCATCATGGATGCTAATTTATCAACGCAAAGGTAGGCAAGCGGACAAAAGAGAATTTCAAAAGGATAATGCGTAAAAGATTATAAGAAAAGAACCTTTGAGTAGAATAACACTTGCAACCATACTTTAGAATTGATGCGGTCATAGCCATGTGTTGAATGATGGAGAGGATTCTTCCATTGAAACTGTGCATCGAGGAGAATTATTATCGCACCTACAAGGAGAAAATGCACATCACATCCAAGAAAGTAGCCGCAAATCCAAAATGACAATAAATAAATAAACTAAGCTAAGAAAGCAAGGTAAAGATAGAGTAGAAGACGTCCCTGGAGAAATTGGAGTGAAGCCACCGCAAGGAGTCTTCCATGCAGGAGATTGATCTCAACAGCTTAGGTCAAGAGACTTGTACTAACCATCGGAGCTTCTAGAAATTGTTGGTCCCATGTTGGATGACATGCGTTTAAGACTGCTTTCAACTCGCGCAACAGATAGTCTTTCTACCTCGGGGTCAATATTGGTTTTTGGCACATCGCCTACACTTCAAATATTGTTTGCAACTTGGTCGCACAAGCTACAATACGCCCATGATAAAAAGGGTACCTGCGAAAACACAAAACTCAACAAACTATTAGTTGTCAAGTCCCCGGCAACGGTGCAAAAACATGATGGGTGGAAAATGAAGTGTAAATATGTGTGCATCTTATGACATGCGTTGATCTCCATGAGTCGATGGTCATACGTTGGACTAAGAAATATCCAATATGCGTTTAAGAGTATATGTGATGACTATGCATTCCTGCCACAAGTTTTCTTACTATCTCGCCAAGTATAATGAGATCGCAAGTTTCTCGGGGTGATGCGTGCTCGAACTCAGGGACTTGTAACTCAATGTTGCAAAGTAATGTGTTTGCGGCGATGAATAAAAGAATAATGAAGTTAAAGGACTATGTGCTACTTCTACTCCTAACTAAACAGATTGAGCAATGGAAGTATGACTATGAGAATTGGTAGAGACACGACAATTGTTAACGCGTAATAAGATTCATGGAAAAATAGATAAAATAGAGGGGATAAATTCACCGCATCACTAAGCTTGATTCAGCTAGCACAAGTTATGCGATCATGCTATACATAAATATACGCATGCAATAAATATGCGAAATAGTCGAGAGAACTTATTTCTAAATTTCTATTCTTGCTTATGCGCGCATAAGATAAAATGACCGCATATCACCATTTCCTATTTCTAGGGCGCATGCGATGTGTAAATAGCAAATAGAACTTATGTCTAAGTTTTTACTCTTGCTTATGCGATCTAATTTGACTCTCCCAAGCCTAGATTCTGTCTTTTAGACTACTCTCCCAAGTATGTCCAAATGCTGAATGATGCACTCATAAGAAAAGATGATCAAATAAAGCATGGTTGTGCTGAACATAAGATTATTCCTATCCCTAGGAACACTGCTTACTTTGCTTAGTGAGTTCCATTACTTGCCTTCTCGGGCAGTTAGTCACCGCTGATCAGCTCATAGACAAGCATTGCGATCGCTCATAGACAAGGGTTGCTACAGCCTCACACTAAGCAAAGAGGATTTACTCACTATACTCGCACAATGCA
Organism: Benincasa hispida; assembly: GCF_009727055.1. Classification (NCBI taxonomy): domain Eukaryota; kingdom Viridiplantae; phylum Streptophyta; class Magnoliopsida; order Cucurbitales; family Cucurbitaceae; genus Benincasa; species Benincasa hispida. Next base: position 9,837,499 of record NC_052352.1, on the reverse strand, counting down.
AACCTCTCGGTGGTTTGCTACATGCTTCATATGTCTATGCCGCATGATTGAGTATGCGATACTCTTGTAATCTTACTTAGTTCGTTGCAATGAAAGTATGAGATGATAAAGAAGAAGTTAATGAAGATGGAGTCGAAGGAAATAAAGAGATGCATTGATTACAAAATGTATTAATGTCTTAAGCCAAAATGTAATACAATACAGAGATAAGAAGAGAGATGGAAGGAAAGATATAGGCAATCTCTTGCTTCCATCAGATGTGTGTCAAGGTTGCCAGTGGTGCCATGGATGGGCGGTGAAGTAGTCTCTCTCGAGATTTATCTCTGACAAAGCTCCAGTCGTCACTCGGAATGGGTTGAAGGAATGAAGAACTCTCAAAGAATGTCTTCTCATGCTCTCATCTGTGATCACAAAGAGCTGCCTTAAGGCAGAAGCTCGGATACCTTGAATTTGGGCTCTAAGGCTCTATTTATAGAGCTTAATCGTTGACAACATTAATGGTCCCGTTCTGAATCTCTGTCACTAATGGCGCGATGGTCCTGCTCTGAATCTCTACCACTAATGGCGCGGTAGGTGAAATGTCAACATCATCTTTTTCACACTCCCAAGGTATGAGTTCATGCTTGGTTTCTAAAGTACCATCGCATTCCATCAACCTTGCGATCAACCTTCTATGATGGTTATTACTCTATAGCTGCAACGTCCATGCGATGAACGCATGCGATCAATAGCTGCAATATCCATGCGATGAATGCATGCGATCAATTCCTGCGATAGCTACAAAGATAGACATTTTGATGCAGAATAACGCATAATATTGGTTTAGCATAGATTTCCCATGTCGATCGTCGCAAGCTCACTTTTCACATAAATTCTTAGTATAATCACCGCATATTTTACTTGTTAGCCCTCATAATTCTAAATAAAATGCTACAATAACTTGTATTTCTACCAGCTATCAGTTGTCATGCTCCCACTCAGTGTTCTTCAAAGTACTCGACAGAGAGAGATATTCGATCTAACAATGTACGTTTACTCTATGCATAATATGTTTATTTGGTTGTTAAATTGACACTAACCGGTTTACTTGGTTGTTAATATAATAAAGGTTAAAGATGGTATTATCATGACAGGTGCTGAGAGGGAGTTTTGGGATACCACAGTGGACAAACGACCTATATTTGATCTAGGTACCGATGATGATGGTGCTGAAAGTGGCAATAGGTCGACTAGGGATGGGGGTAGTTTCAAAAGTGAAAGTGACAGTGATGATCATCGTGGAGATGACAATGATGAATGTGGAAGGGTGGAAGGGGGGACATACACACCTAGTGATGATATGTTCCATGATGTGGTGGGGGACATACGCGATAAGGACGAGTTGAACCCACCTGATGTCCATCTTGCGGACTTCTGTAAAGAGCGATTTATGGATGAGGGGTCTTGAGTGTGCTGCCCGCAGGGAGCGAGCTGATCCCGACGATTCTATTTATTCGTACCTTCAGACCATTGACAGCTCACTATTGAGGTTGGATTGTCGTATATCGAGTTTAGATAGTCGTGTATCCAATATGGAGGAAAACATGACAGACATGAAAGGACAATTGTCGTTCATCCTGTCACTATTGCAGTCAATGTGCAAGGTTTGCATTTACTATCATTTTATGTCTTTACGTGTTTGTGAACTCATCATTTTACTTTACTAATTGAAGGATTCTACAGTGTATGAGGAGACGACAAGGTCACCCATCCCATCTCGGGATCCCGATACCACTAATGCGACTGCCTCTAATACTCCTATCGCCCTTGTAGAGCCTCAAAATACCACCACTTCACCTACTCTCATCCCTTCTCTAGAGCCCGATACCACCACAACATCACTAACTGACGTCAAACCTATAGAGGCCGACGTCCCACAAACAGAGCCCGACATGTCTGCCTTACTCACCATGCCACATATAGAGGCCGACATGTTTGACATCCTAGAGGCCGACACTTCTGGTATTGTTACAACCACAGAAGGAGTTACACTGGTGAGTAATTTATTGATTAGTAATCTTTTTTTTATATTTTTATATTTCTTGATGAGTAACTTTTTGTTATCTATTTATGTAGGAATCTCAAAGAACTACTCGTAAGAGGAAAGCTGTTGATAAATATACACCTCCAGCTCAAGTAAAGAAGAAAAGTGTGGTTAAGTATCCACTCCTAGGTGTAGCTACGTCACTATCCAGGGCGATTATCGTATACAACGTAGCACATGACGTTCCACACAATATCTTTATAGAAATGATGGGCTTGATCTCAAACGAGAATACCGACAATGAGGTTTGAGAGAATTCCTTTAAACCACTTGCCAAGCAATTCTTCAAGGAATTGATTTCCCCAAGTTCATGGGTCAAGTGCGATATAAGTTTCCTAGTCTTGACTTCTTTACAGTTGAATATCTTGTACTTTTATCGAAATAATAATTTTTTGTGCAGACCATAAGTACTTTATTTTCTCTTATGAAAGAAAAATTTTATACTCGGCACATGTGCATGCACAAGTTCACCATCTTGCCAATTGGTGTAACTGTAAATTTTGATATATTTTGTTGTGCAGAGTCATTTTACTATGGTATATTTTGTTACTTAACTTCTCATTTTATTTGGCAGAGTCACCTTAATGCTCGTGGCGAGGTATTTAAACGAATAAAGAATAAGACACTTCTAGAGACTGCCCTAGCATGGGAGGATAAAGACACGTACAAGGACTACGTCACCGGTAAATTCGATGACAAATTGGCAGATATGGATTTCATTTATACGACAATGAATATTAGTGAGCATTGGATGGTCCTTGCAATGGACACTAACAGAGGTCACATATTCATGTTTGATTCACTTTTGTCATACACACCAATGACAAAGCTGGTGAATTGGCTAGAGCCATTGACTGTCACAGTACCATCCCTACTTCACTACTGTTATATGGATCGTTCAAAACCGGACCTATCCATAGCCCGTTTGAAAATCTCGCAACCTATGAACGTCAACATACAGCACGTGTCACTTGATTGTGTCAACTTTGCAATAAAATTACTAGAACACCTGGTGACTGGTGTTGATCCGTCCGTAATCACTCAGGAGAAAATGAGTGAATATAGGATGCAGTTAGCGTGTCAATTATGGGCGAACACTCCATATTTTTCATGTGTATAGAACATGTATTTTTTATTGTAACTTTTGTGTATGTAAAAACATGTATTTTTTATGTATGTAAAACATGTATAAAATAATTTTATCAAAGTTCAAAATTCAAAGTTCAAAGTTCAATATTATACATTTTATCAAAACATGTATAATTGAGCTACTACTCTTTTTACTATATCAATGGCATATAAAACATTATATCAAAGTTTAAGGTTCAAAGTTCAAACATTGAGAAAGCGAGACTTTGAGAGAGAGCAAGATTGAGAGAGCGAGATTTTGAGAGAGAGCGAGACTTCAAAAAAATAGAAAGTATGTTACAACATGAAGATTGCTATTATAGAAATACTCCAACTTGTTATTGTTTTTTGTTTACAAGATGAAAGTATGAAGTATGAAGTGTTACAAGTATGAAAAAGTATGTAATATGTTACAAGTATGACGTATGAAAAACTGATCAATGGTATTTATAACAAATGAAATGTTACAAGTTAATTATAAACTAAACTAGATGAGAGGTGTTTGTGTCACAGTTTCTGGCATTTTCAGCACGTCGCATGGTTGTGAGCGGTTCGCTACAATTTTGACGGTTATGCCCATAATTCCCACACCGACCACATTTCATTTGTTTGCAAAATTCTCCTCTAGATGGTATTCTTCTCACTCTCCGTTGCCCGACTTGTGCCACAAACTTTAGAGGAAGGATAGTCTTTTCTACATATCCATGAGGTCTCTTCGATTCAGATATATGGCCAAATGGATTTATAGGCTCTGCATACGTAGTCATTAGATAGTCCACTGTATTAAATCGACTGCAAAGACTCTGGATGGGTATATTTCATTCATTGGTAGCAAAAATTGTATGCGAACATGGGATACAAAGTGAGTTAAATTTCTTACGCGTGCATTCCTTCGTGTGAAGATTGACAATACCGTCCAATTGATTATCTCGCACATGGACCCGGTAACAATCAATAGGCTCAACTCGATATCGTCTGCCCTTATCGGCCTCACTTGCCAATCAGGTTTCACAGTAGTCAAAGTGCAATGTCGTTCGAGATGCCCAATAATTCCTCCGTTTGTAGAACCACGATTGGAGCATTCCTCTTATATGTTCAATCAAGTATAATATGGGCAATAGTCGAACGAATTGAAACACTCTGCATTGTTGGATGTTTTCATATCTTCGTTCTATTTGGTAAACCCGTGCTCACCTTTGAAGACCGATGTCTTTAAGATATTTCATGATAGCACTGTCTCGAAAACTACGGAGTTCGTCCCATTTTGTTTGGAACTCTGTCATGCGAAATGCCCGTGCTACATCTCTAAATATCCCAACAACCGTGCTATCCTTAAAGTTTGTAACAAGATTTTGTTCTATGTGCCATATGTACAATCCATGAAATGCCGTGGAAAAAAATGCATGAATAGCATTGCTGATAGATACCATCTGATCAGACACAAACACCAGATTATCGGGTTCTACGCATTTCAAGTTTGACATAAACCATTTCCATGATCGATCGGTTTCATTGTCCACTATTGCATATGCTGGTGGGTATAATTGATTGTTCCCGTCCATAGAAACCACAATCAATATGGTGCCTTTTTATTTTCCTTTCAAGTGTGACCCATCAACAATTATCACAGGCCAACAGCTTGCGAAACCTCTAATACAAGGCCCTAATGCCATAAACATATACTTGAAATGTACCTCATCTTCAAGTTCGAGCTCAAAGACTATTCCCGGATTCTCTATTTTTAATGCTTCTCCATAAGCATGTAGTATGGAGTATGAGTATTCTGGAGTACCTCTAGTGAGATCATACACGGCTTTCCTTGAACACCACGCTTTATTATAACCTATGTTCATGCCATAATCTCTCCTCATATCCTTAACGATATGACAAGATTTATAAATACGTCCTATTCTCGTGATTCAAAATTTATAAACCGTAGCAGTTGCTTGTCTATGGTCGTGATTCAGAATTCCAATGGAACATGTGTGTGAACTGCAGTACTTTGTGATCTTGAATATATCAAACCCTTCTATTTTCATTGCATGAAAGCTCCACTTACATGTCTCCTTAATATAGTTGACAGTGAACAGAGATTTGGTTGACTTCTTGACCCTAAATTCAAATTTTTTGTTGATGGACAAAATAGATAATCTCATTTTCATGTCATTTTTGTTCAAAAATAGTTGACCAACTTCAACGTTCTTTGTACCAGATGAAGAGGTACCAAGCATAATCAACTCTGCCCTATGATTTGAAGACACAAATTGTAGCTGCTGTAGAATGACGCACATCTCCATGATCACGATCCATTTCATTCAATCATGTTAGTTGCTCATTAACATCCACTGAAGGACCACAACTTTGATCTGGATGACCACAATCCATATAATCGAATCTAGATGGTCTCTCATTACCAACAACTGAAGTACCGCCCAATTCTGAATTCAATCTTGCTGGATTAGTGGGGTCGTTGTCTAGTGATAATGTTGATGGTACAGTGTTGGTAGACAATAGAATATCATCACGAAACTGATATGATTCCTCGTATTGTCTGTCCATAGTCGCATCATCATAACTCACTTTTCCAAACCCCATTCTAATATTTTGTCATCCGATTTCAGCATTACAGATAACTGGAGTCTACTAAGGTCTTCTCGGAAAAGAAGGAAGTGAACATCATCATCATTCCTTATGTATTATGGAGGGGCTTTATATTCAAGCTTATATTTAACTTTCAGTATAAGATCAAACTCTGAAGAACTGACATTTGTAACCGTGTAAATGTGATATTTAAGTTCTTCATACTTCAATGAAACAGGCACAATGATTCTTGTCAACTGTCCCCCAATGTACGAACTTTCATTCTCATCCCAATCACCTTCATATTGAATAAGTAGATACTTTTTTTCCTACAAAGCAAGAGAACATTTGTCATTAAGTTATACAAGCAATTGAAGTGTACTCTCTCTCTTAATCTCACTCTCTCTCGTAATCTTGCTCTCTCTTAACCTCGATCCCTCTCTTAATCTCGCTCTCTCTCTTACTCTTGCCCTTTCTCACTCTCGTTCTATTTCTCGCTCTCTCTCTCCCAATACAAAATTTCGTAATGCTACCATTCCAGAAATAACATAGCAAAAATAATTAAACAGACTCAAAATAATGAAACACCTTTCTGAAAAACCTGTTCCGTTCTGAAAAAGCCTAGTCTTGGAAATCCCCGTTTGAAAAATCGCCGTTCAAATGGAGTTTAGAGTTTAAAGAAATCACCATTGTATTGTGTTTAGGTATTATTCGTTTGAGACTTCCATTGTGAAAATTATCAAATCATTCGTACACTGACGAGCAATCACATCAAACCAGGAAATTTCAAGTGAGAGCGAGAGTGTTTAATAAGACGAGAGCAAGACTTATCTCGTGAGGCTGGTGTAAGGGCAATTTACATAATTTGGTATGACGGTCAGCAGAGGGCCAATTGACATTATTTTTTTAAAAAGGTCATTTGACATTTTGGATCCAAAAAATGATTGGGTCATCCGTACAAATTTCGATTTTTCTCCCTTACCCCTCTTTGATCCCTTCCTTCCTCCTTTTATTTCTTTTCACACATTCAGCCGAAAAAAGCTAGGGTTTAAAATTCACACTTTCTGCTTTCAATCTTCCTCTCTTTTCTGTTTCTTCAACTCCGGAAAGCTAGGGTCTTCTCATGGTTGCTGTGAATTTCACAACTATTGGGCACTAGAAAGCTAACGATTCCAGGTTAGTCATTACTATTAGTTTCTCCCATCCTTTTGGACCCGTTTTATGTTTGGATTTTATTCAGCCATGGAACTGAGAGATGAGTCTGATTTTGAAGCCATTTTCGCCGACAGGGATTATATTTCTGTGTGTGGCTTTGATTCTCTCCTCTCTGGTACGTACGATTGAAGTAATAAATCGATCGTTTCGTCATCTTGATTGTTGATTTTGTGGCGTTAAAGGTTTGTGTGTTTGATTTCTCTCTCTGTCCATGCAGAGAGGAGCGCGCGAAGTACCTTTCCTGATCTGATCAACTTTAGAGTGGTGGGATTGAACGGCTTCGGACGCCTTTTTGGAAATGTAGCTCCTGTATCCTTTGAGCGGGGCATTGCTAAACCTGAAACCAAGATTTTCCTATTCTTTGAAACTCTTTCTGCTGTTTTATTTGTAGTATATCTGATTGGATACAGAGAAATTTTGTGAAAAGAGATGTGAGATACATGTATGCTACTATGATTAGTGATTCCTCTTCTTCCTCTTCAATTTTCTTTCGATTTTTAAGTTTAATTTCTCTTCTAACCGAGGCTTCCTCTTCTTCCTTCCATTTTTCTTTCGATTTTTAAGTTTAATTGGAACTCTTTTTTTTTTTTTTTTTTTAATGTTAAATGGTTTTGGAAAAGATAATTTACTTAAATTTATCTTTCAAAATAATATTTTTTTATTTGTTTATTTATTCTCCAAAATCCATTTTCTATGTGGAAAAAAGAAAGTTGAATGACCCGCGCCAATGATTTTAACGTTAGATCTGAACACTGGTAAGGAGTCCCCATCCCCATCTCCTTTTTCTTTCGAAAGAAATACTGGAAGATCAAGAGTTTCACCGAAACTATTATTGGGCCCATTACAATTGTTAGGCCTTTTTGTAGCTGATTAAATCTAAAAAATGTTTAACAAAAGTGTACCAAATAATCAAATGTAGTGGATTTCATGGATAATATGACATTAATTTTGTAATTAATCTATGTTGCTATTGAAATAATACTGGATCTTTTAGTATTTTATTCAATATCAAATGGATTATACAAGAGTAATTAAGGGTGTGTTTAGTTTAACTTTTTAAGTATTTAATTTTGAAAATAAGTCATTTTGGAAAAACAAGGAAGGAGTTTTGGCAACCATTCAAAATAGCTTTTGAAGCACTTTAAAATATATTTTAAACTCTTTTTATCAAAAGAGTTTAAATAAAAATGATTTCTTTTAAAAAATATTTTTTTCTCTAGTGAATCTAAAGAGATTTTAAGTTTCATTATTTAAAGAGCTTAGAAAAAAGATAACAAATTCATCTACCCTCAAGTAGCAAAGTGGAGCTATCCTCGGCAGAAGATTCTTTAGTTGCACAGAGAGTTAAACAAGTTTTGCAATTCACCATACCAGCTTGTTTTAGGAGGTCTCTAACATATACAACTTGACAAATGAATATATATGATTATGTTCTTGTGATTTCAAGTCCTAGAAATATTTCAGTTCACTCAAGTCAGTCATTTCAAACTCATTTCTCAAACTTTAGATCATTGTCTTAACATAAGATGGATTATCTCTAGAGACAGTAATATCGTCAACATAGAGTAAAAGGAAAGTTGTAGAGTTACTATCTGTTGAAAATAGGGTTATTAACTTAGGGGCGTTTATGTAATTGTGTAGACCCCTAGGGTTTCTTACTGTCTATTTATACAGTGTGTCCATGTGTATTCAGTGTATCAGATTAAAAATAATAAGAAAACTCTCTATATCGTGGTTTTTCTCCCTGTACTAAGGTTTCCACGTAACTGTGTGTTATTCTCTTCTCTAAGCTTTTATTTTTAACATGGTATCAGAGCTTAGTGACGTAACCCTAGCCGTTATGGAAGTGAATCAAGCATAGTCATCTTCTATAGATGGAACTTCGAGTTTTGACATGAAGACGGCGATTCGAGTGGTTGTAAAAGAATGTTTTCAAGCAGCCTTACTGGAGTTGCTTTTGGCCGTCCAACAGCAGTCAATGGAGAGCAACCGTCCGTGGGAGCCGCCGCTTCAGACAGGAGCTCCGATCGACGGATGAGCAGATCGCAGACAGACCGATCCATCGTTCTAGGTGATAGGGTGTTGTCGTTCGTGCCGTCGGAGTCCGTCGTGCCATCTCACCTACGCTAGTTAGGGTCGCACCGATCAGCCAGCTCACTTCAGATCCGATCGATTTTCAGAGAGCCACACCGAACTCGAACACTGCTAGGGTCGATCGACCTTCCGCGTCAAATGGGTCTGACCGGTCTTCCCGTCAAACATGCTCGACCAACAGAGAGCTTTTCAGCCGTCGATCTACTACCCAATGGTGAGCCATCCAACCGGCGATCATCTCGAGTTGTCTGGTCGGTTGGGTTCTTCACAATTGCCCGCGGCCTTCGTCCAACCGGCGATTGCCTTCCAACCGGTGATGTCGTTTTAGCAAAAAGTAGTAGCCCAGGTTCCAGCTGCTTATGGTTCGACCCATCACCCAGACGATGTGAGACAATGATTGGCTTATCTGCAACAACATATTTCAAATTTGGATACAATGTTTGGCGCAAATCCCAATCCTGTTGAACCAGTTTATTCAGAGAATTCGGTAAACTCGTTCCCCATTTTGCCGAATGTTTCTTATTTATCTGGTTCAATGGGTAATTCTACCGGACTTCTTATAGAAGAAAAATTAAATGGCCAGAATTATTTCTCTTGGTCCCAATCAATCCGAATAGCCCTGGAAGGGCGCCACAAATTTGTGTACCTGACAGGGGAGATTCCAAAGCCAGCACCAAGCGATCCACAAGAAGAATTTGGAAAGGAGAAGAATCACTGTTACGCTCTGTTTTGGTGAATAGTATGGAGCCTCAAATAGAGAGACCATTATTATATGCTACAACCGCTAAGGATATCTGGGAGGCAGCGCAAGATTTGTACTAAAAAAGACAAAATGCCTCTCGACTATATACGCTCCACAAACAGGTCCATTAATGCAAACAAGGATCCATGGACGTTACATCTTATTTTAACAAACTGTCAATGCTATGGCAAGAAATGGACTTGTGTTGAGAGATTGTCTGGAACTGCGCATAAGATGGGGCTCAACACTTGAAAATCGAAGAGGCAGACCGTGTTTACGTGTTCCTGGCTGGATTAAATCCTAAATTCGATGGTGTTCGTAGTCGAATATTGGGCCAACGCCCGACACCTTCACTTAGAGAAGTCTGCTCCGAAATACAGCTTGAAGAGGATCGGTTGTGTGCCATGAATAATTCTATTCCTACAATTGACGCAGTTGCCTTTGTTGCAAAGTCGTCCAGTGCTGATGGCGATAAAAAACCCCCACTTGTGTGTGAACATTATAAGGAGCTTTGACACACAAAGGAACTGTGTTGGAAATTGCACGGGAAGCCCCCAAACAGTAGGCGATGATAATCTCATGGCAAATCTAATACTAGTCATGCCCTGGTAAGTGACTCAATAGATGAACAAACTCAGAAGAAATCTTCCATTGACAGGAAGCACAACTTGAGTACATTTGGGGTGAGTGCAATTGCACAATCAGGTAATTTCCTTTCATTTGGTCTGATTAGTATAAATGATAAAAAACCATGGATTGTGGACTCAGGGGCCACAGATCATCTTACAAGTTCTTCAGAATTGTTTATGTCATATAACCCAAGTGCTGATAATGAGCGTATTCGCATTGCAGACGGGTCTTTTGCCCCTGTTGTAGGGAAATGCCATATCTCTCCGTTTGACAGTTTAATTCTGCGTGATACCTTACATGTGCCTAAAATATCGTATAATCTGTTATCTATCAGTAAAATAACAAGAGATTTAAAGTGTAAGGCAATTTTCTCACCTTATTCCGTTTTGTTTTAGGATCTGAAATTGGGAATGACGATTGGCACTGCCCGACACGATAAGAGACTCTACTTCCTTTCTGAAGAAGTTTCCTCTAGAGATGATCATCAAATTGGGTTTATATCGTTAAATTTCTCTGTTTCTGAAAATGACTTTATGTTGTGGCATTTCTGTTTAGGACATCCGAATTTTCAATATATGAAGTATTTATATCCGCATTTATTTCGCAATATTAATACTTCTTCTTTAAATTGTGATGTGTGTATTCATGCCAAGCAAAATCGTGTTTCTTTCCGGTCTCACCTTACAAACCCTCGAGTCTTTTTTCCCTTGTTCACAGTGATGTATGGGGTCCCTCACCAGGTACTACTTCCACTGGAAAACGGTGGTTTGTCACATTTATAGATGATCACACCCGCCTTACCTGGGTTTTCCTCCTTACTGACAAATCTGAAGTGTCATCTATTTTCCAATAGTTTTATACAACTGTCAAAACTTAGTTTAAAACAAAGATTGGGATTTTTCGAAGTGATAATGGGCGAGAATTTTTCAATGCCTCATTCAGGTATTTTCTTGTTTCTAAGGGTATTGTCCACCAGAGCTCGTGTGCTTACACTCCGCAATAAAATGGAGTAGCTAAGTGTAAAAATTGTCATTTGGTTGAAGTCGCCCGACCTCTTATGTCATCTGCAACTCTTCCGTCATACCTATAGGGAGATGCAGTTCTCACTACTGCCCATCTCATTAATCGGATGCCCTCTTGTATTCTTAATCTTCATACTCCTTTAGAATTATTTAAAGAGTCTTTTTCAACTACTCGATTGATCTCTGATGTTCCTTTTCGAGTTTTTGGTTGTGTTGCCTTTGTTCACTCTCATGGTCCAAACCGCACAAAATTTGCTCCGCGTGCTCAGAAGTGTGTCTTTTTTGGATATCCACTTCATCAGCGTGGATATAAGTGCTATCACCCATCCTCTCGTAAGTGCTATGTCTCAATGGATGTTACCTTCCTCGAAGATCAGCCATTTTTCTCTGTTAGTCATCTTCAGGGGGGAGAACATGAGTGAAAAGACTAACTGGTCATCATATGCTATTCCCTTAGAATAAACTTCTGTTAAAACCTTGTCTAAACCTAGTTTTAAGCATGACAGTCTGGTCCTTCCTACCAACCAAGTTCCTTGGAAAACTTACTATAGGAAGAATCTCAGGAAGGAAGCAGTGTCATCTGTTAAGCCAGAACTGCCGACTCCAGTACATGAGTCTGACCTGTCATCAGATCCAGGTATGTCCATTCCTGAAATTAATGATGTTGATGTATGTATGGAGACTGATGAATGTAGGCAAGACAAGGGAGAAGGAAGTAGTAATATTGAAAAAATGTCAGAAGGGGAGACAGTAGAGAATGAAATGGTTCTTGCTAATGATGATGAAGAAGAAGTCTCTGATACACAGATAGTTGATCATGGAGAGGAGCCTGGAGAGGTGAAAGAACATAATGCATCACTTGATCTGCCTATAGCTCTGAGGAAAGACACTCGTTCATGTACTAAATATCCTATGCATAGTTACATGACGTATAGTAATATGGCAACTGAGTTTAAAGCATTCACTACTAGTTTGAACGCTGAGGTAGTTCCAAATGACATAAGTGTTGCAATGAAAAAACCAAAATGGTGGTTTGCTATTATGGAAGAAATGAGAGCGCTCGAGAAGAATAGAACTTGGGAACAGGTAGCTTTGCCTGAAGGGCACAAGACTATTGGATGTAAATGGGTGTTTACTATAAAATACAAGTCAAATGGGACGATTGACCGGTACAAGGCTAGACTTGTAGTAAGAGGATTTACTCAAACCTATAGAGTAGATTATTCTGAAACTTTTTCTCCTGTAGCCAAACTTAACACTATCCTAGTGCTCTTATCAGTTGCTGTAAATAAGGATTGGTCCCTACACCAACTTGATGTTAAAAATGCTTTTTTGAATGGGGAACTTGAAGAGGAAGTCTATATGAGTCCTCCTTCTGGGTTCCAGAATCAATTCAAAAACAAGGTGTGTAGATTGAGGAAGTCAATATACGGATTGAAACAGTCTCCAAAGGCCTGGTTTGACAGGTTCACAACTTTTGTAAAAGCATAGGGGTATGTTCAGGAGCATTCTGATCACACTCTTTTTATAAAAAGATCAACATCAAGGAAGATAGCTGTTATTATTGTCTACGTTGATGACATTGTTTTATTTGGGGATGATGAAGCAGAGATCATGAGGCTCAAAACAGAGATGGCCTAAGAATTTGAAATTAAAGATCTCGGGAAGCTAAGATACTTTCTGGGAATGGAAGTGGCTCACTCAAAAGAAGGTATATCAGTTTCTCAACGAAAATATACTCTAGACTTACTAAAGAAAACATGCATGACTGGGTGTAAACCTGTTGACACACCAATAGAGTACAATGCGAAGCTCAGTGATAAGAATGGTAGAGTTCCTGTTAATAAAGAAAGATATCAGCGGTTAGTCGGGAAGTTGATCTACTTGTCTCACACAAGACCTGATATTTCTTATGCACTAGGTGTTGTCAGTCAGTTTATGCAAGCTCCATGTGAGGATCATATGACAGCAGTTGAACGTATCCTTCGGTTCCTGAAAGGAACCCCCTGGAAAAGGTCTAATGTTCAGAAAGACCGAAAAACGATCTGTTGAAGCTTATACTGATTCTGACTGGGCAGGGTCTTTTGCTGATAGAAAATCGATGTCTGGGTACTGTACGTTTGTCTGAAGTAATCTTGTCACCTGGAGAAGTAAGAAACAAAGAGTTGTTGCTAGAAGTAGTGTTGAGGCTGAGTATAAGGCCATGAGTTTAGGGATTTGTTAAGAAATTTGGTTGAAGAAAGTATTATCAGATCTCTAGCAAGATAATGAGCTTCTGATAAAACTGTTTTGTGACAATAAAGTTGTCATCAGTATTGTAAATAACCCGGTTCAACATGACAGAACTAAACGCGTAGAGATAGATAGACATTTCATTAAGGAGAGGTTGAATAGTAGAGACATATGCATCCCTTATATTCCTTCAAATCAACAAGTTGCTGATGTACTTACAAAAGGGTTATTGAGACAAAACTTTGATTATTGTGTAAGCAAGTTGGGCCTTGTCGATATTTATGCTCCAACTTGAAGGGGAGTGTTCAAAATAGGGTTATTAACCTAAGGGCATTTATGTAATTGTCTATTTATACAGTGTGTCCCTATGTATTCAATGTATCAGATTAAAAATAATAAGAAAAGTCTCTATATCGTGGTTTTTCTCCCTGTACTAGGGTTTCCACGTAACTGTGTGTTATTCTCTTCTCTACGCTTTTATTTTTAACACTATCTTTTCTTAAAAGCAGTGAAGAAAGATAGGTTATGAACCTTTTGAATCAAGGTCGAGAAGCTTGTTTTAGCCAATATAATGACTTGTTTAGCTTACATACAAAATCAGGATTATCTTTGTAGATAGATTCTTGTGGTTGAGTCATAATACTTCAAAAGCACCCAAAAAGTGATTTTTTTCATGCTTAAAATTTAGTTAGTTTTATGGTTAATTTGATCGTTGATGCTTTTTATGTTTATTGGTAGGAAACCTAGCAATTGAATGGGAACAAGCAATTTCGAGGATAAAATGACCAAAATATCTTTTAAGAAGGTCAAACTTGGACCAAAATTCCAAGACTTACTTGTATGTTGTTGCGTGGGTTTGATTAATATCATTTAAGAATCTTGTTATACATAATTATGTTTATATACAGATTATCTTTTTTTAACTTTTTCCATCTCATATACTATGTTTAGCATATTGTATTTCTTTTTAGTGAAGGTTAAATACTTTTGTAGTCTCAAGTTTCTAAAATATTCCACATTTGTAACTCTATTTTATGAACTTTGATTTAATTGTAATATTAGGATTTGTATTCTCTATTTTATAACATCGGTCGTACATTTGACATTTCCTAGTTTTGGATAGTAGGCAGTAGGGAGGGGGCTGGAGCTTAATCTTATGCCCATTTCGTATAAAATGCTTTTTTCCTTCAATCTTTCCATTCCCTAGATAATGTTCAAGTTTCTATTGACCTGATGGCTTAACGTTTTGTTTTTGGATTTTTCTCTGTAAATTTCACAGTTGAGGTAGTCTCTTGAGATTTCCATTCCATCATTTGTGGACGTATCAAAAGGAATGAGATCGTTCTTTTATTGGTATTTTCTCTTTAGATCGATCTAGATCATGTGAGTGATGTGGATTGTAGAGTATTTTCGTTTTCATCTGTATATTAGGTTTATTCTCACTGAAAATTGTGCTTTTATTTTGTATGAAGATTAGTTATATCTTCTAAAAAAAACGTATGTGTCTACTTGCTGATTTATGTTATCTTTGAAGATATAGGTGGGTTAAAGATTTGGATGCTTTTATTTACCTTTTAAATGAAGGTTAGTTGATAAGTGCTTTTGGATACTTAAGAAGTTAAGACTTACTTTGTTCTGAAAACGTTTAGGTGACTTTCTTTTTGTTGGTCCTATACATTAATAGGTTGGATGATAAAGAATGTAAAAGATTCAGTTATGGTGTTCCTTTTAGAAATATGATGCATAAGGTCCATGTCAATTTTATGTTCTTTTTAGTTAGCTTCCTTGGAATTATGAATTAATTGTTCCCTACAGGCACTGCTAATACTCATAAGTTGTCAAAGGAATAGTAATTATTGCATCTCCCAAAGAACATCCAATAAAATATGAACAGTAGCATTCAAATCAATTTTAGTGCGTTCCAATGGTCGGTGTTGTCACTTCCATCACTTGGTCAAACTTATTCCAGAAGATAGTAATGACCTTATCATCACCTAGGTACTTCAATTTCTTTTTTCCTCCTTCCTCTAACTCTCTCTTTCTCTACCGGTAGTGTAAATTTTAAACCTTTGTTATGTATTATTTGTGTTTAGAGCTCCAATTTTACAAATTTATAGTTGTTCATGATTTCTATTTCTAACAAAATTGTGTATGGGGTCTACAATCTAGTCATTAACAATATTTGTTCTTATGATTATGTCTTAAAATGTTGAAGTAGGTGGAGGGTTATTCCATGAATGGAAAATTATCACATCAGGAACGAATATAGGTGGACATTTGATTGACTGGGAGATTTTTTTACACATTGGTTGTCCCATGATGATTTTTTTTATAAGGTTCATAAGAAAGTCACATTTAGATCTTTATGTGATGTATGCCTCCGAAGCGTACATTCATAAGAGATTTCAGGTTAAAGTTTTTGAAATTGTATGCAAGTCGTGTTATTACTGTGTACAATCTCATGCTTTTTAAGTAAAACCCACCTCTTTCATAGTTCATAGGCTCTACTTTTGTTGCATTCACATCCTTTTGTTCTTCATTTTTAATTGCAACCACCTTGTACCGTTATTTTTCACTGGAATGGGAAGACGAGAGCAAGAAAGTATACTATCATCCTAATTAGAGCAATTTTATTGTAACATCTTGTGAGATCTCATATCTTGTTTTCTTCATTTTTCTTGTAAACTCTAATTTATACGTTACGTGGTTAATGGTTCATGCTTGTCATCTCCATATGTTACCATTTAGAATCCTTACCTCTCATTGGCTTTAGCTTAGAATTCAATGCCAGTTTTTGAATTGTGAGTCTAAGCTAGTGACTGCATTGATTTTGTGTTATTGTGTGTTTGAAATGTTGCATGTTTTTTTTTTCTTTTTCTTTTTTTGTTTTCAAACGAGAATCGTCTATTTATGCTTTCTGCCATATGAATATTTCACCATTTTATTTTTGGATATAGAAAGTAGTTTTTGTAGATTTGTTCTGTTGCAGGATTCTGAGTGTTCTGAATTGGTGGGACTTTAGGGGGAAGCAGACTTTTATTTGATTGCTGATTTTCTAGACTACCTTAGTTATTATGGAGACGGACAGAATCAGGTAGGAATGAGCATTTTGAGTGTGAACAAAATGGGGAAGAGTATTCTAAATTAAAGTTTGTTACCTAAAATGTTTTACCTTTAGATTTAAGGGTTTGAAAATTTTAGCATACTATTTCTCTCTTTCTACTTAGCATTAATGTTTTTTGGTTGGTGCAAAATTACTATATTGGTTTCTACACTGATTTAATGGGATTCTGTAGGAATAATTTCTAGTCACAAAACTGAGATCATGGTTGGTGCTTCTTGCTCGATATCTAAATTTATGATATCTAATAGTTTTGCCTTTTCATTGTTGATATTTTAATTCCAAGAATATTCATATAGTGCATGATTAGGAAAGAGATTCCAGTAGAAACCTTGTTATATATGGAAGTGGAAGTTGTAGTTTTTCAATCATTAGCACCCTTTTATGGAGCGTAGCAGTCTTTTAATGAATATTTTCAAAATATTTTGAGTTAATTTGAGTCATAAGAGATTATCTAAGTTATTTCCTTGCAATAACTTCTACACATGGTAGGGATGCATGTAAAGAAAAGAACGTCATTGCATGAAGGTTATATCAAACAAATTGAGTAAGCAAAATAAGTAGTGCTAAAGTAAGTAAATTTTGCACCAACCAAAGTAAGTAAATTTTGCATCAAAGTAGCTTCCTTTTTGTACTTCCTTTAACTTGTTTGTAAAAGATTTGGCATAAGTTTTTTATCAGATGAAAAAATGGGAGGCTTCGAGACACCAGGAAATGAAGAATTGTGATGTATTATAGTTCTACTGTTTGAGTTATGATGTTAGGGTAGAGTATGTTGTCAAGAATTTGCCTTTTTTTTTTTTTTAAATAACAATAATAATAATAATTCATGAGTGAAAATAAGAACTGATGATTTGGTTTAAGAAGGAAGAATAACTGGAGTTTATGTTTATGAATTCAAATTAGCATTTAATTCATGGTTGAACTTATGGTTGAACTTGTTGGATTTGAAACTTTATTATGTAGCACTCTATGCATTATTGGATTTGACACTCATGGTTTATTGGATTAGAAACTCATGGTTGAACTGTAGCAGTCTATGCTTTATTGGATTTGAAACTCATGGTTGAACAGATATCATTCCTTCGCATTGTTTGAAAAGTGTAGCTATTTTCTTGCAGTGTATTATCGATTTTAAGGAGAATGTTTTGAGAGTTGGTGGAGGAGAGGTCTCTGTACCACTTTTGCAAGGCTGGTATTTCTAATTTGTGAATTTGATCTCCACCCACACATTTTTTAATTATACTGAAGTTTCCTCTCGTGTCAAAACTTTATGTTCAGAGAAAGATATTCCCGCTTCTCTTTTTGATGAGGAAAGGCCCTCTAAGGAATCCTCTAGCTTTGGAGTACCATTTTTGCGGTGCTCTGGAGTCGCTGCCTTCCTCTTGCTCAAACTATTATTAACGCTATTTTCATTCGTTCTTACTCTCTTCTAATTTAGAGTTATTTTTGTCGTTAGTGATTCTGATTTCGATTCTAGGTGTTGTTTCTTCTTCCTTGACTTGATCTGCAGAACAAAGGGCGAGGGATTTTGAGTTATTTTTGTCGTCGATGATTCTGATCCCGATTCTGAATGACATGATGCCTTACCAAAGAAAAGAGAACCAACAATGACAGCTCAACTACGAATTTTGAATACTTAGAGAATTTTGAATACTTTGTATTTTGAACACCTGGTGAATTTTGAACACTTGGCAGATTTTGAACCCTTTGTATTTGGAGGACTAACTTATGTTGTTGGTATGGTCACTAAATATTTTATCTAGATTGTATCATTTAGACACAACTTTATTTTAGGAAATTATTGAATATTTTATTTTGTAATGTTGATAGATTATGAATGGAAGTTATTAGTATTTATTATGTTATGAAGTATATTATGTGTGTATATTCTAGCTAAAATTTATCAAAATCTAATAATTAAAAATTATTTTTGAAAAAAATTTATCTCTTTTATAGCCATGAGTTAAAGTTATTGAAAGATTTATATAGCAAAAACGAAATGCTATTAAAAGGTTATTATAATAATTATAATAATTGGAAAGGATTAAATAACATTACTATAGCATACAATTACAGCTATAAATACTATATTATAGCATTGAAAAAAGGCTATTATATGTTAAAGACAACACATTATTTTAGCTATACAAACATATTATAGCTTTAATAAAAAAACATTATCAAATATTTTTATAGCATCGTTTATAAGCTGTATCTTCATACTTTATAATAGCATCCATTATAGCTTTAGAAAAACACTATAAAAAGTCTCAAACTTTTAATAACATGGGCTGTCAGAACTTTTGAAAAAAGTTATAAAAAGTCTATTATAGATTTTTTCGTTAGCTATCATATATGTTATTTCTTGTAGTGTTTGTTATCTTTAGTCTTTTTTTTTTTTTTGTTATCTTAAATTATACCAAATACGTAAAAAAAAAATCATGTTATAATTTTCAAGTTTTATTTCATAAATTTATGCACAAATTTAAAACACTCAATATTATTTTTAATTTTAATATTATTATTAGTTTAGTTTAAATCGGGATGGATGAAACTTGAATATGTTATGTTGAAAGAAGCAGGTAAAACATTTGGAATCGATATATTTAATTCTACTCGCATTTAAGCTCTACTATTTTACAATTTTTTTTTAAATTATTGATTATTTAAATGAAGAACTATAAAAAGAATAATAATAAAATGTGGTGTGTATTTATTAAATTAAGATTCAATAGAAATGGGATTTAAAGAAAGAGAGAGGTAAAGGATGTTTTATTGGGATAGATAAGAAATTTAATAGAGATTAGAAAATGATAAATAATATAATTATAGTAAATGACCATAGTGGAAGAGGTAGGTATCAGCCAACCATTTATCCAAAGTAATTTCCGTTGTAGTATTGAAATGACCATGATCTTGGTTAAAACTTTCATGCATGTCAAGGTTTATAGGTAATTTCAAGGCATCGATGGTCACCACATCCGGTAGCTCTTTACTGACTGCATCTTGTGCTGCCCTTACTGCCGGTAAATCATGAGTATCATGCTTCATCATAAAGTCATTGGTAAAAATCTAGGCTTTATATCATTGCGAATGTCGGTGAAGAAGTTCTTTAGGTTGTCTTTGTATCTATTAGCAATGTCACTCAGAGCTGCATCACTCTCCCCTTGAAACCAGAAAAGAGCACACACAACCCCACCGTCTTTATATGATGCTTCGATTCGTTCAATAAAATTTTTATAAAATGTTGCATTAGGATTGCTAGGATTTTTAATCCATTGTTCAATTATGGTGCCACCTCTAGCACAAGGAACTAAACCCACTGTGCCTACTTTTGGCCCTACTTTTGCTAATAACTAGTGAGCAAATGGCATTCCTGGACCAATCCCAACCGTTTTGTAGATGTCGATTCCCTCATGTAGAGGCTCTCATGCCATCTTCTATTGGAGTGCAGGGTTTAATCGTAGGATGGATGGGTTAGATTGACATTCTGGTGGGATTAACCCGTCCCACTCAAGTTGTCGCACTTGATTATTTTCAACCCCACCTCGGCCAGCCATATTGCTCTAACCAGCTAGGATGAATATGTTGTTAGGAGAAGCAGCCCTCGAAACGGAAGAACCTAATAGTATTGTACATAGCAAGATTGATAACTTTAATAAAGCCATTTTGATCTTTTGTATCTGTGTAAGTAGACACAGAAGAAAAGTGTAAAATAGGTGTACTTGTCTAAAAAAGGTTGTAACTTTTCCTCTGTGTCTATTTGCACAGACACAACTACTTTCCTATTGAAATTTTGCTCCCTCTTCCTTTTGTTTTGTTGGCTGATCTTTACCTCCGTCTTTCTATGTTAGTGGCCCTCAATTTTTATATTCAAATTAATTCTAAGTTTAGCATATTTAGTTTTGAAAGTTCATTTTTATAGGTGAATATTTGTGGACTATGAGTGTTTTTCGCATTTAATTATTTTGGACCACCACAAAATAAATCTGTTAACCGTTTATTTGTAAAGGTATATATAAAAAAACTTGGCGAATTCATGTTTATTTCCATTTGATTACATACTATTTTAAGTTTCTCTTCCATTCTCTTAAATAGAAGACGTTTCTTTATGAGATAAAAATATAAAAATTTAGTTCATGAAGTATATTTGTAAAGATAAAAGCCCTTTAATGTCGATTTAATGTCGGTTGCAACTGAAGCCCAAGAATCAAATGAAGTCATTTTAATAGACAATGAAACCCAAAATTTGTCCATTTTATCAATTAGTTTCCGTTTTTTTAAATTTCATTGCCGAATCTATTTTTTGATAAAAAAGTATAACATGATACATCATCATCGAATACTGTGGCTATGATATATTATTTATGTATGGATTGCAAATCTATTACATTTAATCCGCAAATTCTGCTATAAAATTATAATTTAAAAGGCCGTACAATAATTCAGCCATTAAAAACACAAATTATAAGTAATACAAACATTATGAGTTTACTGTCCCTCTCCACTTGGTAAGTATGGATTCCTTCATAATTTTTCTTGAATAGACCCCCAGCTTCAGCAGTATCTGGTTAGGCATCTTTATCTGACCACTATTGTCAAAAGATCACAAACAAAAAGGGTTTAAGACAAATGATTGAAAGTGAAAATGTGATCATAATTCATATTCAACTAACCATGTTTATTGGGAATGTGTATAAATAGTAAATTCAAGGCAAAATTCTTGTAGTGAATGTGTTGGATCTAGAGTTCCCCAAGAAAAAGCATAAAAAGGTTGTGATACCAAATCTTTACTCCTTTGTTGCACCTGCAAAATAAGAAAACTCAATAGTTGAATAAATGAGAGAATCTTCTTTTTCAAGATCTTGAAGAAGAGAAGCTTGGTTACCTAGATATGAGATACGAAGACGATGGAAAATTTTTGGCAGCATAACGATGCTACCACAACAAAACCAAAAATTTACCTTGAACCTATTCAAAGAAATACACTCTTAAAAATATTTCACAATCACTTGTTCTCAACAGAACTATCAGAATTCCCCAAAAAAATGAATATTCAAGAACACATACATCAATAAGCAAATTTAGCTCACAATGTACTTCAAATCTCAAAAGTTGTCACAAAAACTACCATAGTGCAACTCACAAACGCAAGCACCTTGAATCAGATCTAAACTACAAATAAATAGTACCCATGAGTCATAAACAGGTGTTACATTCTAATCCAGTATGTTTACATTCTAATCCAATGTAAACTACAAAGAGGCCAATGGCCTTAAGAGAAATAATTGATTGCAATATGTTTACTCACCTCTTCATTGCAAGCATGGTTGTGGTGCTTCAGCAGAGACACGCAGATCTGGCGGAGACACAATTGATACTACAAACGAGTACTATTTTCTCTAGCCAACTACGCTAGTCCAATGCCTTCTAGACCCAATTGATACTACAAATGAGTACTATTTTCCTATAGTAGAATCAACTAACAGGCAAAACATCCAAAAACATGTCATATCACAATCACATACTCTTAATGAAGATACATTCAAGTAGAAAAGAAAATGGTCATATCAATACTAAATATCCAATAGAATGAATATAAACTATTTTGCTAACAGCATAATGGATAACCAAATTACCTTCTTTTGAAATCAATAGATTATGGAGGTGAGGGAGATGATATAATGGATAACCACACTACCTTCTTTTGAATTCCAAGACCAACCTACAAGGAAAGTTTCAATATACATCATGTTATGGTTGAGGAAGAGATTGAGAGAACACAAATGTGAGGCAACTTCAATCAATATGAACTAAACCTAAACTCATAGGAGTATAACTGAGGAAGCAGGAGTTTTCTTGAAATAGGCACAATTCTCTTAAATTCTTATAATGCCAAATCATTCTCCTTCTCAACAAACAAACAAACAAAATAGAGGCTTACTATGTCAAGCATTTTGATTATTCTCATTCCCCTATAAAACTCTTCCAATACATATATTCAAGAACCTACAAGAACAATAGATGAAATATCGAGTGCTTTCTTCGACATGAAGGAAAAATATATAGAAAAACTATTATTATAGAAAGGTCTGGAAAACAATATCTACATCCTCAGGGTTGCTAAAGCACATTTGACAAGAACAAGACTCAGGACAATACATCCCATTGGCCAAACAATCACAATACCTGCAAATGAACAAGTAATATAAGCCAAAATGGTGAAAAACAAGAAAGGGAACAAAAAAAGATTCTTTAACTTTGCATAAGTAAGTGACTAGAGCTTTAAGCTTAGCACCATCTAAAAACTAGATACAACATGCTATATAGAATTTTGAACAATACATTATAAAAAAACCACAATCAAATAGTTCATTTGCACAAAAAAATTAATCAAAAGAAGAAAACTTTTTTTTTTTTTCTAATAGAGGAGTTGGAATTGTATAAGGCTTTTTTTAGATTCATTACACAGTGTAAAAGAAACATCGGGTAAAGTCAGTTTCAAAACATAGCGATTATTGAATAAATTAAAATTATACATGGAGCAACATGATTGAATACACACTAGAAGAATTTCGGGCTTTAATGTCAGTTTTAAACAGGCATAATTCTCTTAAATCCTTATAATGCCAAAGCATTCTCCCTCTCGACAAACAAACATTCTAAATAGAGGCTTACAATGTTGAGTATTTTGATTATTCACATTCCCTTACAGAACTCTTCCAATACATATATTTTGATGGAACACAAGACATAGCAGTGGAATTAGGACCTAATTACACTCTAATTGCTCTTAAATTAAAGGAAATAAGCATGTATCATGAAGGAAAAAATAGTGAATTAAAAGTGTAGAGATGCTACCTTTGAAGCTCCCGAAAGTCGCTTCTTCTCGTTGAATCTCGACCCAAACTCTTTTGGACCACTACTAGAGTTGACCTACTATCCTCTGAACTCAGAACCGAGTTGTGAGACCCGGTGGATGAAGAGTACCGAGAGAGAGAAAAGAGATGAAAATAAGGAATGGAATTTTGAGTAGGTTTGGGTGTTTCCTTCTTTTTTCACAAAGTTGTAATTTTCCAGCCCAATTTTCAAAATGGCAAAAGTCTTTTAACTAAATTGAAAAGTCCAATTTATAGAAAAAAGCATGCAACAATTGCATGAAAAAACTTCACAAAAAACCCAACACCTAGAATCCACTCACTTAGTGAGCTTAATGTCTCCACTATAAGCCAACACCCAGCCCATTATTTTGTTAGTGGAATTATCCAACAAAAGTTTGAATTTTCCCACTAACTATAGTCAAAGGGAAAAATAGTCATTTGGTCAAAGTCAAGCTTTGACCAAAAAGTCAACATTTTGACTTTTTATGATTTTTTCCATGTTGACTAATTTTGACCTCCCGAGCATGAATCCGCATTCATTTTCTCGAAATTCAAATCACATTTGAATATAAGGTCGGTCAAAGTTTGACTTTTCAAAGTCAAAAGTCAACTCTTTGACTTTTTACAACTTTGACCATTTCCATCATTTTCGAGCTTCCAAATATGAACGTATTCATATTCTTGATATTTAAATCACATTTAAATATTAAATCTGTATTTCTAAGCTGAAAAACCCGATCACTATATCACATATACTTGTCGGTTTCTCTCTCTACCTAATTCATACAATTCGAATTATTCTATCATACTGTTCTAAGTTTATTCCATATAAGCTAGTAGGGGAACCTAATGGACCTATAGATCATGGGCTCCAACGATCCGAGATTAGCTAGCTAAACTCTTTAGACGGAGCTAATCAACATTTGTTAACTAATGGGTCATTCCACTAAAGTCCCATAGTTGCACTTCCCTTACTATAGATATATTTGTGTCCATTTGATATAACCATGATTAGTAAGTTAATCCTTCACAGGTTGTTCGTAATCTCGACTGGGTCATAAAAACAATTTTACCCTCAAGACTACATCTTGTTCCTTAAGTTCCACTGATCCTCTAATGAACAATTGGTTTAAGGTCCAACCTATAAACCGAATCCCTCTCGGACCAAGGAGAGGGTGGGGCCCCTTGTTCAAGACCTAGATTTAGTACTAAAGGGAACAACCTATCTATTGTCCCTATAACGAGTAGGAGTGAATTCCGTCTTGCACCCTATGTTCCCAGTTATCCACCCGATCTTACCCCTGAAATGGGAGGCTTATTGGGCCAACGATATTGAGTTGCCCTCACCTATACAGATCTAAGGATAATTTTGAGTGATCAGGAGTTCATAGTTAGCTCAGGATTAAGATTAAGTTACCTAGGTTATCAATTAACGAAATATTCAGTTTTATACATAAAACGGTATTTAAAACGTAAAAAGTGATTATTTCATGGTTCAGTCTTATGTAAAATATTTAATAGGATGCCCCCACTCACATATTTCTATATGAACGATTCAGGATCACATCGTTTGTACTAACTACAAAGTGGGCCGCATCCATAGTGTCCCCATAATAAGGCGCCCAACTTTATTCATATACTATAGACCATTTTGGCTATATATTTGAACTTGATCCACCTTTATGTCACTACATAAAGTTCAAACTACATTAAATAGCCTCAGGACCTTAGTTTATTGGATTCAAGATTACAATTTCAATAATAAATTTATCGAAAAACAAAACAGAATATATTTATTAATTTACAAACTACGAGGTTTAGGACATAAAATCCAACAAATTCCCACTTGGACTAAAACTCCTAGTGGAGTATCACAATGTTGAATTTAAGTGAGAAATATATGAGTACAATAAACATATGAATAAAATAAACTAGGGCATATACCCAAAAATTCTCCCACTTGTCCTAGTTTACAAACTTCGTAGACCTAGACTCTATAGGTGACCTTCAAACACTTTAGCCATGAGGGCCTTTGTAAAAGGATCAGCAATGTTTTGCTCAGAAGATATCTGGGACACTACAACGTCTCCACGATGTACAATCTCCCGGATCGGATGGTATTTGTGCTCAATATGCTTGCCACGCTTGTGGCTTCTTGGTTCTCTTGAGTTTGCAACTGCACCACTATTATCACAATATAGGGTGATAGGCAGATGCATATTTGGAACTACTTCCAAATCTGTCAAGAATTTCCTCAACCATACTGCTTCCTTTGTTGCTTCACAAGTAGCTACGTATTCAGCTTCCATTATGGAGTCTACAATACAGTTTTGCTTTACACTTCTCCACACTACTGCTCCTCCATTAAGAGTGAACAATGATCCAGATGTAGACTTTCTAGCATCTTTATCAGTTTGAAAATCAGAGTCAGTGTATCCAGTAAGGATCAAATCCTTAGTACCATACACGAGCATGAAGTTCCTCATTCTCCTAAGATATTTGAGGATATTTTTAACGGCAGTCCAATGCTCATATCCAAGATTGGACTGATATCTACTGACTATCCCTACTGCGTAGCATATGTTAGGTCTAGTACATAATATTGCATATATCAGGCTCCCTACTACAGAAGCATAAGGAATGTGTCTCATATCCTCAACCTCTTGAGGTGTCTTAGGACATTGATCCTTTGACAAATGAATTCCATATCTATAAGGTAATAGACCTCTTTTGGAATTCTGCATCTTATACCTAGACAACATTTTATCTATATAAGTTGCTTGAGACATGGCTAGTGTTCTATTCTTGCGGTTTCAAATAATCTGAATCCCGAGAACATACTGCGCATTTCTTAAATCTTTCATTTGGAACTGCGTTGCTAGCCATTTCTTGATGTCAATTAGGTAACCTACTTCATTCCCAATGAGTAGAATATCGTCAACATATAAAACTAAGAACGCTATAATAGAATTGACGATCTTCTTGTAAACACAAGGCTTGTCAATATTCTGTTCAAAGCCATAAGATTTGATCGCAGTATCAAATCTTATATTCCAAGATCTAGAAGCTTGTTTCAACCCATAAATGGATTTTTGAAGCTTACAAACCTTTTGTTCTTGACCTTGTGCAATAAACCCCTCTGGTTGAGCCATATAGATACTCTCCTCAAGATCGCCGTTTAGAAAGGCTATCTTGACATCCATCTGCCAAATTTCATAGTCATAAAAGGTGGCAATGGATAAGATTATTCTAATCGACTTAAGCATGGCAACAGGAGAGAAAGTTTTTTCATAGTCCACTCCTTCTCTATGGGTATAACCTTTGCCACAAGTCGAGCCTTAAAAGTATGTACTTTACCGGCTTGGTCTCATTTTCTCTTGTAGATCCACTTGTAACCAATTGGTTTTACATCATTTGGTTGATCTACAAGTTTCCAGACAGAATTGAAGTACATAGATTCCATTTTGAGGTCCATGGCTTTGACCCACTGATCACAGTCCACATCTTTTATCGCCTTTTATAGGTCGATGGATCCTCTATGCCATTATCAGGTATGACGACTTATGTTTCTGTAAAACCCAAGTAACGGTCAGGCTGATGAACAACCCTCCCACTACATCGAGGCATTCTCAACTCTTGAAAAGGATGTGACTGACCAAATGTACTAGTTTTATCTACTACTTTAGTAGATGAACTAGCTCCTCAGTTGCTTCATCGCTCAGATTCTCACTTATACCTTTCTTAAGGATGTTATCACAAAAGGTAGCAAGTAATTCTGCACTAGAACTTCAAATAATTAAAAAATGTATCATATACAACAAAACCATTAATCAAATCGAATTTCAAAGGCCATAGACATATAAAAAGGCACAAATCTAGGAGTAGAGAGACATATTAGAGGGAAATCGCAGTTGGCTTTCATTGAGACATTTACATAAACAGTTGAGAGGCATAAACATGAGAACAAAAATTGTTGTGAGCTTAAGAGAAGAAAGAGAAGAAGAGCATACTGATGGTGATAGCGATGGAAAAAGAAGGGAAGAAGAGCATACTAAACATAATGGTCACGACAGCGCGGTGGACAAAGACCTACAGATGACTAACGAAGATGGCGACGAAAACCCAGACAAAAGCGCAAAAAAAAAGAGGCTGATGGCTAGGCGAACACACCTAATCCGACAGTGGAACGAACGACAAACGACGACAGAACGAGGAGGCAGCAGAACAACGATAGAGCGAACGACGAACGACGGCAAAACAAACGACAAACAACAATGAAACGAACATCGAACGAACGATGATGGCAGATCTGGAGACACGCGAACGACGACGAGATGAGCAGCAGATCCGACGGAATGACCATCAAATCCACTTTGGAAGAAAGGAGTGAGAAATGAAATGAGAAGTAGACTCGGGTTTGGAAGAGAGGAGTGAGAAAGAATAGGGTCTGAAGAGGGAACTGTGAGAATGAGAGGAAAAAGAAAATAGAGGGAGAATGAAGAGGGAAATGAAAAAAATGGGGGGAAAATAGAAAGTTAGAGGAAAAAGTGAAGTGGGTCTTTAATGTCGGTTTAAAACCGACATTAAAAGTACCCTACAATGTCGATTTTAAACCGACATTAAAGATCCACTTTTTTTAAAAAAAAAAAAAAAACTGACATTATACGTCCGATTTCACCTTTTCTAACCGACATTAAAGCCCAAAATTCTTGTAGTGTAACTGAGTTTAATCTAGGGATCATGAAATTTGGAAGAGCTAAGTAAAATATTTGGGATATGTTTATATGTATGTATGAAATTTAAATGAAGACATTAAAAGAAAACAATGAATTAATTTGAGATTTAAACAAAGAGAATAGATGGAATGGTGATTTTATTGAGATAGATAAGAAAGTTAATGGAGATTAGAAATGATAAATAATATAATTAAAGTAAATGACTATGTGGGAGAGGTAGGTATCAGACAACCATTTACCCAAAGTAATTTTCGTGGTGGTATTAAAATGACCATGATCTTGGTTAAAATCTTCACGTTATTGGGGTTGATGCCCTAAATCTTGTGGGCCTTGTAGTTTATAATTGTAATGTACAAATAATTTATTTATTTAATAAAATATTAGATATTTTATTCGACATTTAGTAGCATTCACCACAAACCAATAAACTAACATCTAAGTATTGGGAATGTCCTAAAAATCGCAGTTCGTAAATTTCGTGTTAAACATTCTATTTATCAATAAAATATTATTGAGTATTTGATTCAATAAAATTGTTGATATATCATTCTATTATGAAAATCCAATAAACAAATCCATGGCTATAGTATGAATAGTTTAACTTTATGTGGTGACACAAATAGGATCAAGTTATAGTATATAGCCTAAATGGTCTATAAGTATATGGATGAAATCGGGTATCTCATCCTGGTAACACTATTGGATGCGACTCATTTTGTATATTGATACAAATGATGTGATCCACATATCATTCATATAGAAACATGTGAGTGGAAGCATCCTATGCAATGTGTTTGCATAAGGCAGGACCTCGAAATAGTCACTTTTCTTTATAACGACCATTTACTGCTAAAACTGACTATTTCAAACTAAAAAGACTTAGAGTAACTCAATCTTAATCCTGAACTAACTATGAACTCTTGTTTATTTCGAGATTATTCTTTGATCTGCATATGTGAGAGTAGTCTAACAGCACTTCTCCATAAGCCTCCCATTTTGGGGATAAGACCAGATAGATAGCTAGGGACATAGCCTTGCAAGATGAAATTCACCTTTACCAGTCTTAGGATTAGTAGATAGGTTGTTCTCTTAAGTGTTGATTCCTGGTCTTGAACAATGGGGCCCCGCCCTTTCTTGGTAGAGGGGACATGATTCACAAGTGGTATAATGAATCAGTTGTTTAATAGAGGGTCAGTGGGAGCTTAAGGAGCAAGGTGTATTTACAAAGGTAAAACGGTAATTTTGACCTAGTTGTAAATACGAACGACCTATGAAGGACTGACTTACCGATTATGGTTAAAATGTACAGAAATATATCTAAGTGAGAAGAGTACAACTATCGAACTATATTGATATGTCTTGACAGTTAACGAATAATAATTAATTCGGTTTAAAGAGTTTAATCAATTAATTACAAATTATTGAAGCTCATGATCTGTAGATCCATTAAGTCCCACTACTAGCTCGTAAATTGGATTAGTAAATTGAGTAATATTGGATGAAATTTGAAATTTGGGTTATGAATTTGAAACGTTCAAATTTAATTTAGGTTTCAATTAATTGTATACAATACAATTGAAACGTTTAATTTTATCGAAATTAAACGAAACTGGAGAATAAATTAATATCTAAATTATGATTTAAATATTAATTATATGAAATTGAATCATAATAGTGGAATTGGTGTTTTATTAATTTAATATTAATATATTAAATCAATAATTTAATAAAAAGTTTGATTAAAATTAAAATTAGTTTTATTTAAAATTAATTAATTTCGAATTAATTTTGTAAGACTAAATATTTAAATAAAATAGTTTATTTAAATATAAAAACATATTTTAATCAAATCGATTAAAATATGATCAAAAGGGTTTAGTGTATTTTTCTAATTTTGGAAAAATCCATTATGGTGATTGAGTGTTTAATCACCAAATTCCACTTGAGTTTCATTAAATTGATGAAGCTGGAGCTGGCCTCCATGCATGATTTGAGCTTATAAATTGAAGCTCAATGTTGAGAATGAAGGATGCATGCTATGTTTTTGCACCAAATTTATGCAGCAGTGAAAACCCACTCCCCTCTTTAAAGTTCATCCAAATTTAGCTTAGTTTGACTGTTTCCACCACACAATCCTCACTTAAGATTAGTAAAGAAGATCTTGGTGGTAGTCTACTTGAAGATTCAAGCTCAAATTTCTGGATTTCTTGCTAAATTCCTCAGTTTTCTTTAAAGGTAATGTGTAACTCAAACCCTCTTGTGAACTTGTTGTGACTAACATGTTTCAAACTCAAATTAAGAGTAGTTAGAGCGCTTATTGATTCTGAATTCTTCCATTGCATTTTATCTAACTCCTTCACTAAGGTTATCTTCTGTAGCTTAAATATGTATGTAGAGACATACAGGTGGATCGTGTTTAAGTGATAACCTAAATGATTTGTAGTAGATGGATAAGGCTGACTACCTTATCCTTATCCTGGTGACACTACGAATATGTTTCGCTTTGTAGATATTATAATTGTTGTAAAGTACTACAAATAATATAATCTTGATCATTCATGTAAAGACATATGAGCGGGAGTATTTTACGTAAAGGGGTTTGTATAAGAGTGGACCACGAAATGATTAGTCTCATTATATAACACCGTTAATAATAGAGATCTACATTTCACCAGGATGACCATAGGTGACATGACTTGAATCCCGAGTGAGTTGTGAACTCCTGTCTATAAAGGCAGTTCTTTGATTTGTATAGGCGAAAGTGGCCAGTTCGCCAACTCAATAAGCCTACCATTTTGGGGATTCATCTAATTGAGGAGTTAGGAACACAACTACACAAGACGGAATTCACTCATTCCCTAATGTTTGGGTAAGTAGATAAATTGCTCCCTTAATGGCTGATTCTGGGGCTTGACCAATGTGGTGCCACACCCTCTCTTGGCCCAAGAGAGGTTTAGTCACGAATCCTTTAATGAACAATAAGTCATAGTTCAACTATGACTTATTGTTCATTAGAGGATTCGGTGGTACATAAGGAGTTAGATGCAACTACAGGGGTAAAACGGTAATTTTGGCCCAATTGTACTTATAAGCAATTTATGAAGGGTCATCGCACTGTTGATTGGTTATTTCCAATGGACACTGAAATATATATGTAGTGCGAAAAGTGCAGCTGTCGGTCTTTAGTGGAATGACCGAAAATTAATGGATATTGAATAATTTAATTAATGGAGTTAAATTAATTATTCAAGTACCATAGGAGCTTCATTTTATAGGTTCATAAGATTCCCTCTGTAGCTCAAAAGAAATTATTGAGAATTAATTTTGGATGAATTTGAATTGTTCAAATTAATTGAGGGTATTAATTATATATGATACAATTATTTTAGATTAATTATATGTGATATAATTAACATAATGTATTTGATATATTATAATATAAAGTTTATTTGAGAGGAAATAAATATCTAAATATGATTCAAATATTAAAGGATTCATATAATTAAATTTAGTATATATGTGATTTATATTAAATACCACAAATGATTGAGAGAATTAAAACTATAGGATATATTGTATTTGATACAATATAAAAACTATAGGCTATATGTTATATATGATATAACATATAGTTATATATACATATAATAAATTGTTATTATATCTATATATAATTGTTATTAAAATTAAAATTATTTTTAATTTAATTTTCAAAATTAAAAGGAGAGAAATAACTTCCTTCCCCTTAATTCTCTCTGGAAAAAATGTGTGGAGTCAGGCAGTTGAATAAGGGTTTTTCTTCTTCTTCACAGAAGGTATATGGAAGAGATTTGCAGAAGTTCTCTCCTAATTATTCTCACAAAATTTTTCTTTGAGAATTTTCTCCTCTCAAATTCTTTTCTCCCTCTCCCAAAACTCAAAGCCCACACCTTCTGAGAATTCTCTACCCAAAAGGTCTGTGAACGAAAGGTAGTTGTTGGGGTTCAAGATGTTCTTAACGACACTCTAATGACTATATTTAGGATTGGACTTAAACCTGCTGACTATTCCAACCGCATATCATATGTCTAGACGTGTACACAACATAACATACATCAAATTCCCAACTGCTGATGCATACGTAATTCTTTTCATTTTCTTAACTTCTTGAGGTTCTTTGGCTCTTAGATCTTTTCCTGTAAAAGATCTCTTAATCATTTTATCCTCAAGACATGACTCACACGAAGGTAGATAATTATATTAACTTCAAACCTCAAAAGTTGTCACAAAGACTACCATAGTACATGAATAACCCACAAACTACCATTTACATTAAACAAGAATCACAATACAAAATACAACTTCCAATAATAAACATATCATGTTTTCCACCTGTGAATTTATCTACAAATTCATTCTAAGCTACCATTTACATTCTATTGAGACAAAAAAATAAGAATTACATCCTTACACAAATCTGCAGCATCAACAAAACCTGCAGCATCAACAAAACCTGCAGCATCAACAAAACTTGCAGTTCAACAAAACCTGTAGCATCAATAGAAGCATCAACAAAACCTACAGTACACAAAACCTTCAACATCAACAGCAGCATCAACAGCTTGGATTTGAAGTATTTTAAAAATTTATAAATTTTAACGAAGTTATTCAATTTATTCCATCATTTTTCGTCCAAAAACTTCATTTTTCTAAAATTGGTGAAGATGAGAAGATCTGCAAGTCTAAAAAAGTGTCTTCAATATAAAAATGTAAATGATCAACAGGAGGTCTAAATAAAAAAGTATAAGGACACTATTTAGGTGAAGAAGCAAACACAATATCATTGTTCAAAGACAAAGCACAACTTCATAACCAAAACACCAACAGAACAAGGAAATATAAGAAGACGACACAGAGCACCAAACATAAGGAACAAACCATTTCCCCTTATTCCACACAACAAGACGTAAACTTTCTCATAACTGGCTAAACAAAAAAAAACTAGAAATGGTAAAAATTAAAAACCAACGCATAGGCAGAGAGATACCACAATAAAAAAAGAAGTGCAGTAAAACATTCTTACTCTTCTTCCTCCGTCTCCGACTCAGCACTTTGAACCATTCTATCATAGGATAAAGAAGCATTACCAGGTCCAATGGCAAGAACAGTCTTCGAACAATAAAGGATAATTATGAAAATCTCCACTGGCTTAGAACAAATCATCACTGTCATGTATAGATTAAATTCCATTTTTCATCCAGGTAAAAGCAGACTCACTCTCTTCTTGATTGGTAAAGTTGCTAAGTTCTTTGGTACATTCAACAGACGTCCTGGCTGACCATGCTTTGAAAACCTCTAGAACGATGCTGGGGTTTAACCAGTCCTCAGCTACAGAGAATCAGAATTGACAAGAAAATCAATAAATAATTAATCAGTCCTTATGATTTTTATCATGTGCTCATGTGGGACTTTCAAATATTTCTCTCATTTTTATAACTAGCATTTACATTCTATTGAGACAAAAAAAACAAGAATTACATCCTTACACAAATCGGCCAACAAAACTTGCCCATTGGGTCCAAATTACGTCGATCTCTCCTTGCGTATATGCATCTTTTGTATTGAACTACAAAAAGGAAAAGAAAAAAGATAAACCCAACATAAGTTTACGTCCATTTATTAAATTAAAGCTAGCACTATATAAAAAATAAATAATTTACGTACGAGGCTAGTAATGGGAGTAGTAGGATTATGCACTATTACGTGTATATACTTTCGCACATAGTACCCGCATCCTACAGAATCTATTTTACCCTTCATAGGAATTGGTATAGGAAAATCTTCTCCAATGACAATGTCAATCAAAACTTTCACGATTAAGCATGACACATCATCATCAAATGTTGTGGCTACTGCAACAATATTATCTACAATTCCTATAGCCAAGTGGCATGGTGTCCCCTTAACAAATTAAAAAGAACTTATGTTATGTATGGTTAAGCATGTACAATATGATTAAAATTTAAAAGTCACAATAAATAAATTACCTCCAAATCTTCTTTAGACATCTTCTCAGTATCTTCTTTAGATGCACTTAGTGCAACACTTCCAACAGATGATTTGGACTGATGAGATTATTTACTGTTAGTTTTTTCTCTTGACATTTTACCATGTCGAACAATTTTTTGACTAGGGCTTCCTTCAGTTTCTTGGCTCATAGAGGACTTTGGTTTTACTAATTTGAAAGATTGAGAATGGGAAACAAAATCACCCATTCTTCTAACACGTCCCCAATGTTCTTCCGTACCCAGTCTTCACCTTCATGAACTTCAGCCAATTTATCCTGTAAAACATATTACAATTTTCACACAATATCTATATCATCTTAAACTTATATATATGTCATCTTAAATTTTGCATAATATATACTTACAATCCGATTAGCACATTCTCGAGTAACTTCATCAAAGTATTCATTATTCTTTCCTTTTCTTGCTTCTTTCTATAAAGTCGCTCGATAAGAAGGGTCATTCGATAGGTTCTACATGAACATACATATTTAATTAGCATAAACATATTAGAATAAAATATTTAATTTAAGTCGAATAACTCACTAATTCTTGGGCAAGATTCACATAGCCCTTCCGAGAAATGTGGTGATTATATACACATTTCGCATGTCTTTCTTCTTGAACATGACTGATTTTCTGTACAACAAATCTAGTTGAAGTTACCTTCAAAACAATGATAATGTGACATGTAATTTATTGTGAATGACTTACCTCCCACTCTTCACTCAATCGTTCGTTGACGAACGATGTCCAATGATCTTGCTTTATATGAGAATATTGTTGCGTGTGGAAATTGTAAGACCGAAGGTTCATTATTAAATGGGAAGTATGAAACTTTTGAGTCAACGTTGTCTGAAAGTCCAAACTTCCTAGATGTAGACATTAATAATATAATGTTTGGACTTAGAGTCCACATTGAACGATATATGCACAATGAAAAAGGTAATTAAACAATAAACTAATAAACTACTGTGCACATTGAATTAAAAGTTTAGAAAACATACCGCTACACAATCAAAAAGGTTTGTCCTTTAAATGATTTGGAGCTTTTTTGCAAAGAATCATAACGTTATAGGAATTTGTAGTCGAAACACAAACTCCTATAAACTCTGCATCTTCTTTGCTCCAGATCCAACCGTTGTCAATGTTCATTATAATCGATGGTCAACCGTTGCCCAGATTTCCTTATTTGTACCAACTCAGACATTGTAGTTGGGCCTTTGTGATAGACTTATTCTACTATATTTTTTGTGGGATCATATTTCTATTCATCCTCACAGCTACTTGTGGAAGTTTCCATGTCAATCTGCCAAAAAAAAAAAAAAAAAAAAAAAAAAAAAAAAAAAAAAAATTACTCACACAAAAAACATATAATCTTAATATTTAAATACATATAACCATAGTTAAATGGCATACCCATGTTTAATACATTATTTATCAACCCATCGACCCTTACAGTCATTTCTAATGTATGTGGATGTTGTATCATCAATCTCAGTAAATGTATCAACATTGGGCATTCTTTGCATACCTCCACAACCATATTCTTGTAGCATATCTCCTATTTCATCTTCATAAAAATCATCCTCAATTGTTCGTTGTGGAGATGTTAAAACAATTGACCAACCCAAATTTGCGGGATCTTTTACATAGAACACTTGTTTTGCTTGAAAGGCTAGAATAAATGGGTCTGATTTATGTCCAATACAATTGAGGTCCACAATAGTAAACCCAAACTCGTCTGTTTTGACTCCAGTTCTATTCTCAACCAAATTACATTTGAATAAAATAAATGATAATCCATGATAGTCAAGCTCCCATATTTCTTGTATTACACCATAAAAGGTCATATCTGACATGATGAGCTTTTTATCCTTAGCACTAGAGACTTGCATTGTGGTAACGTTATACTAACTCCACCATTTTGAACCCTCCTAACATCATCACGATTCTTTGTGTGATAGTAGTAACCATTGACCACATAACCAGAATATTTTGCCATAGTTGGACAAGGTTCATTAGTTATCCATCTCAAAGAAGACGATATGGAATTTTTGGGTACTTCGAGAGCTAGTGCAACCTACGATATATTTCATAATATTTTGGTAGTTAACATTTAATTATATATCAAATAGTAGGTCTCTATAGATTACCCGTGTGGACAACCACCGACTAAATGTATGATTATGCTCTTCTTGAAGCCACTTTCTACTTTTATTTTTACCAGAATTAAGCTTAGACAAAATATCTATATGTTGCCTATCATAAATGACAAAGTTAGTAGATTATTGAATAATCAAGTAATCTAAAACAAGAATAAGATGAAGATCTACATACTCGACGTAAGGAAGCACATCAT
>NC_052352.1:9763827-9799514 GCF_009727055.1 Benincasa hispida | reverse complement strand
TCTCCACAAATTGGACATACATTGATATCCTTTAACCGTACAACCAACCACACAAGTTACCGTACGTAGGAAAATCATTAATGGTCCATAATAAAATGGCTTTAAGCATGAAACGTTGTTCTTCATATGCATCGTAACATTCTACCCCATCTTTCCAAAGTTTTTTCAAGTTACTAATGGAGCTAAATAAACATCTATGTCATTTTTCCGTTGTTTAGGACCAGATATTAGTGCAGTCAACATAAAAAATTTTCGCTTCATGCACAACCATGGAGGTAGATTGTACGTCAATAACATCACTGGCCAACAACTATATCTACTACTCAAATCTCCATGCGGATTTACCCCATCTGTCGAAAGAGCAAGATGAAGATTTCTAGGTTCTGACCCAAACTCTGGCCACAAATTGTCTATTTTTTTCCACGATAAGGAATCTTTGGGATGTTTTAATAAACCATCTGTTTCTTTTTTTTTAGCATGCCACGTTAATAAACTTGCTATCTCTTTACTTTGAAACATTCTTTCAAATCTTGGAATTTGGGGGAAATACCACATGATTTTTGCTGGGATATTCTTAGTCTTTTCGTTTAAATTTTTTTGAAGCTTCCATCTTGACGTACCATAAATGGGGCATACATTTGCATTAGAGAGTTCTTTTCTAAACAAGCAACAATCATTTCTACATGCATGAATCTTCTCGTACTTCATTCCAAGAGTACCCAACATCTTTTTTGCTTCATAAGTAGAAGTTGTTATTTCATTAGGACTAGGTAATATGTCATGAATTAATTCCAACAACTTAGCGAAACTCTTATCGCTCCATCCAAATTTAGCTTTTAAATTACATAACTTTACCAATGTAGATATTTTGGAAAAAGTTTTACAATTTGGGTACAATGGTTTCTTCGCGTCATCTAATAATTTTTCAAAATTATCGGATTTTCCACTAAAATAGTTATTGTATGCAGCCTCAAACATTCCAATTATGTCATCAACATCAACATCATCCTCATCAGCTTCGTCTCTTTCACTAGTAGACACATTTTCATTGTTCCCCTTAATCGGTAATGATTCACCATGAAAAATCCATGTCTAATAACTTTGATCTATAACATTAAAAAATAAGTGTTCTCTTATTTTGTTCACATCTAGAGTCTTTGTATTAGCACACTTCAAACATGGACAACTCATGACATTCGGTATATTTGAATGTTGTAAATCATTTTTAATAAACATCTCGACTCCTAAACCATACTCAGTTGACATTCTATTCATTTCCATCCATGACTTATCCATGATTGTAAAATATGCAACTTAATCTACAAAAAAAAAAAAAAAAAAACAATAACAAGGGAAAATTTAAAAGCATAAAATTATGATTAAAAAATATGCAACTTCAACAAATTTAGAACAACTAGACTTTTAAGATAAGCATCTTATAAATATTACTTTGTCAATATTTATAAACTGTGTCCTTAGACTGTGTTTCGTATGAGTCAATATCAAGGACTCGGTTCCTATCGACGAAAAGAAAAGTTAAAAAACAAAAACTCAGCAAAGTTCAAAATTCCATCAATCTAAACAAATATCACAATAAACCGTGTCCTTAGAGTTAGACTCTTTCTATAATTACTTCAAGAAAAGCTAACAATGAATACAAAACAACGATAACTAGCATGAGAAGCAACATGATGTAGTCCCCAAACATCACAATGTATTAGTTCAAAAACATAAGCAATAACATGTTTATTTGATGCAAAAGACAAATGCAATCAAGAAGGAAAACGAAATGCAAAATCCAACATTCATATCCATTCAGAAATAGTCAAACATATTCAACAAAATCCAACAAGATCCATTCAACATTCATATTCATTCAGAAACAGTCAAACAAATTCAACAAAATCCAACAAGATCTGAATGCAAACAAGAAAAAAATAAAAATAATAAAGCTGAAAATGAGACTGGTGAAATTTCTTTTTGAAAAAAAAGAATGGTAACTTTCAGGTGGTGCGAAATGCAATCAAGAGGGCAAACGAAATGCAATCAGAAAATTATGGGATGCAATTAGTTTGTGAGCAGAAATTTGATAGAGGATATACCTGCGATGGAGAAGCTTGGATGACGACGACAGAGGATATAACTGTGTTTATAAACATAAACATTTATAAACATAATCAAATGACAGAGGAAGACAACCCCACCTGAAGGCAAACGAAAATGTTGTTCAAATATACATGGAGAAGCTTGGATGACAAGCTCGTTTCCAATGACCGCCCAATGAAGACAATCCCAACTGAAGGCAAACGACCGACCAACAGCTACTGAGAGAGGAAATTTTAGGGCACTACAAGGGAGCTTCGACGACTTTGATGGCGTTGCAGTACGTTTGGTAAAGTAAGAGAGCTGAGAAATGAAAGTTAGGGCACGCGCGAGAGGGAAAACAAAATTTAATTTTGATAAATTCTTTTAAAAAATAAAATAAAATAAATAATGGGAGACCTTCAATGTCGGTTTTAAACCGACATTATAGGCCATCTTCAATGTCGGTTGAACCGACATAATACATCCAATAATGTTATTTTCAACCGACATTGAAGCCCGAATTTCTTCTAGTGTTCTTTTCATGTCTGGTACATAATATATATTTTCCAACAAAATGTAAGCATGTCCAAAAAATAACTTTAGACCTTCCATTGCACGAACCGAAATGACTTCACTTGTTCCCACCTTAAAAGTCATCTCATTCTCTGTCAGCTGTCTTCAGGAACTAGTTTCCTGAAAGAAAGTGCAAATATGGTTAGCGGCGCCCGATTCTAGTATCCAGGTCAAATAAGAACTTTCCACTAAACATGTTTCAATTACAAGTAAATCAACTTTATCTTGATTTTCCTTTTTAGCCTTCTTTTCAGCAAGATATTTAGGGAAATTTCTTTTCCAGTATCCATCCTTATTGCAGTGGAAACATTTTCCTTTTGCAACTTTCGTCTTGCTATTCTTTGTAGGAGTCCTCTTTTTCTCTTTTCCCTTCTTATTCATTTGGATACTCTTATCCTTAGAAGGTCCAGACTTTTTATCAGAAGGTTTCGTCCCAAATGACAATCCCTTCTGGAATTTTCTTTGGGTAACAACATTTGCTTCCCCTTCCTGATTTTTATTTTTCATCAGGGATTAGTAAGTCTGATGCTAATTCAAAAGAGTAGTCAGATTATATTCTATTTTATTTATCATAGCAATTGTGTGAAATGTTAGAAAATGCTTCAAAAGAGATTCCATAATAAAAATGACTTGGCTTTTTTCGTCTATGAAATCTCCGTTTGCTTCTGCGATGTTGAAGTGGACCATTATGTCTAGACATATTCTCTAACAGATGTCCCTTCCTTCATACGGGAATTGTAAACGTATTTAAAAGCACCATGTCGTACAAATAAGGACGATTGTCCAAACATTGCCTATAATGCTCCATGATCTCCTTAGTAGTGACCATACTCTCTCATGCTTCTTAGTTAACAAATCAGATATGCTAGCTAAGATGTAGGCTTGGGCTTTTTCATTAACCCTAATCCACCTGTCATATGCATCCCAAACATTTTGATTTACTGTAGAGCTAGAAACTGGAGGACATTCCTCTGTTAAAACGAACTTTAAATCATCTACAACTAGTATCATATTGATCTTTGATTGCCAGTTGGAATAACCCTCGCCGTTAAATTTATCGGAAGCTAAAAGTTGGATAATTGAATTCGACATGATGAAACATAAACAAATTCTATTAGGAAAGTGTAACCTTCCATTTTTTATATTTTCATAAAACGGCATCAACAAGCCCCCGAAATGAAAGACAATGCTAAAAACAAAACTAAGAAAACCTTATTCATTTATAAAGTTTGAGTTGTTCTGAATCCTATGTTACAACCTTTCAAGGGGATAGTCACTAAAAATGACTAGCTAATGCCGCCTAAAAACAATAACAGGTGCAACATAAGAATCTTATGGTTCAAATTAATGGAGGAGACTGTAGGATATGTTGCCACATTTCCTTCACCCACTTACTTTGAACAACTTTTTATCCACCTTGTTTATTGACCCATGCAAACACTTTTCGAATGGAGCTGTCACGATAAAAGTAATACAAAGCCGAGCATCGATCTCACGGTGTGAACTCTTTAGGATGTGAGAACTAAAAACAATATATCATATATAATGTTAATCTCCACTGAAGTGTTCTAAATGGTTGGGTATATCTATTTACATAGGTGCATGCCGACTAAAACATCCTAGGTGATTATCCAAGTATAACAATTATATTTGGATTTAACCTACAATGTCTATGTGATAAAACCATTTTATTATCTCACACCACTCACATATGCTCATAAAACCGGGTTAACAATACTTAATACTTCGAATATAATCTCCAGGTAGTTGATGTTTCGTAAACCGTCAACTTAAGTACCTCCAGCCATAGACAAGATTATAGGTTGGTTGAGTTTGTAACCAAGTTTTACAAGAAAACAACCTATTTTAACTATTAAAACAAGTTGTTATTTGTTAACCCTAGGTGAGCATGCATCTTATCTTTATTATATATTTTAATGTCTAATTCATTTTATAACACTATATAAAACTATAGACATAGTATAACATACATCAAGTATTTCATAATTTAATGTATCAACTTATATTAAATACATGAAATCCTAAACCATGCATGCTATATATTATAACATATTATAACATACTTTCAAGACATGAAATATGCTTCCTATGGTGAGATTTTAGATGTACATGGCATACTTTATGCACATACAAGATTTAATTTAACTAAACATACATTCAAAATGCATAAATAATTAAACATACACTGAAATGGACTGATTTCTGCATTCTAAACAAGGAAAAGTAATTATTATAAAGTAATTCAATACAAGCCTTAAACAGCCCGAACCGACCCAAGTAGGCTTCCAACCACTTGAGCTGGACCTCCAAGGAAGAAATTTGGGATGAACTAGTCTGAAACAAGTTGAACTGGACCTCCAAGACCTGAATCGATTTTGTTGACCCATCGGTTTGTTGACGCGCGAGTCTTTCGGGTTGGGA
The DNA here is from genome assembly GCF_009727055.1 of Benincasa hispida. Classification (NCBI taxonomy): domain Eukaryota; kingdom Viridiplantae; phylum Streptophyta; class Magnoliopsida; order Cucurbitales; family Cucurbitaceae; genus Benincasa; species Benincasa hispida. The sequence continues at coordinate 9,794,414 of NC_052352.1, read as the reverse complement.
TGAACAACATTGCAATGCTTCATCCCAGCGTTGCAACATCACGAGTTTTCTTTCTGACATGTGCTGGCTGAAAGACATCGTTGCAACGCTCCAAGGGTAGCGTTGCAATGCTGTAAGATAATAGTTTCACATGTTGCTGATGATGCTTTGATTCTTCTTCAATTACAACCTAATTACAATTCTATTAATTAAAATAATTTATAGATATTAAGACCCATAAAAGAGTCAATTACAACAATTATTTCATAATTAAGGAGAAATCTAAGGCCAAAACCATAATATATCCATTTCATGCAATTCATGAAAAAATACCCACCAAGCTAAAATTAACGTAAATTGGTGCTTAAATCATGCTCTGATACCAACTGATGAAGTTGACAATCAACACATAGGACCTATTGGGATCTTAAACACTCTAATTATATTAATTTAGAGGATTTGCATGCAAGTTCATATAATAACAGTAAAAAGGGTTTCAAGGACACAACCTTTGAAGAACTTCAAATTGGTGCAAATTCCAACTGATTTCTTCTTTCCAACAGGTTGTAGACTACCACAAAGATCTTCTCTACTATTCTCAAGCCTTAGATTGTATTGTGGGATCCAAATTGAGTGAGGTTTTGGGATGAGTTTTGGAGAGATGGAGAGAAAAAAAATTAGATTATTTCTTCAGCCTTTCTTGTTTTGCATGCATGAAAATTCTATTGATTAAGCCAGTGTTTATCAACCTCAACATGCAAATTAAGAGTGAAGGAGAATTTGACACTCAAATTTCTACTTAAGGAAGGTGGATTAGGTGTGAAAAGTGGGAAAAACCCACTTTCATCAAGTATGTATTTGTTATCTCGTCTTATTATATACTGTTTTAATTTTCTCATAGAACACATTCTTTACTTATTGATTTTCCAACAATATGAAAGATGCTTGTTCTCCTAGATTGGATTTACATTTTTAGTCACTATAATATGTAACGATTAATACCTTGTCAAAAGTATTATTAACATTTACTGAAATTTCTTTCCATGCAGTTTGATAAATTGATTATAGATCAAATTTGTTTATAAAATTATAAAGACTAAGTCATTCTATAGTAAAGATTGACACTTAGTTTTGATGAAATTTATCATGGTGGAACTAAGCATTGTAACGAATTTGAAGATATAGGGAATAAATTGTTACAGAGTCATGTCTGAGGATTAAATTGCTACACATGGTCTAAATTGTTTCAAATTTGAAAGTACAGTGACTATCGTTACAAAGTAAGTTCATATGATCTTTTTTTTAATAATATTTGTGGTGGGATAATCGAACATCTAACCTCAAGGTAAATAGTATGAGTTTTATACCAGTTGAGTTATGCTCTTGTTGGCTCGTTGACTAAATTATTACTTATATGAATGTATTTCTTTATCAAACTACTTATATGGAAAGTTAATTTAGGGATCTAAAATGTTTTCTTAAATCAAATTTAGGTATGTTTGGATTGAGTAGAGGAAAAAAAAATTTTTTAGAAAGGTCATTTTTACTAAACTCTTTTGATAAAAACTATAGTTTAAAATATACTAGGGAAATGTTTCAAAAGTTATTTTGAGTCACTATCAAGCAATTCAAGTTTTATTTTTCAAGATGACTTATTTTCAAAATTTACGTTTAAACCAAATACACCCTTTATTTTTAATTCTTCTTGCTTTACAAAAATGTGTTACTTTTTGTATTCATCAACCAAAATTCATAAAACTTTTTGTGATATAACTTGCATGAGATTAGATTTTTCTTATTACAAGAGAAATTAGTTAGTAAATATTTGGTTGTTATCCTTTTGTTAATGTGGTGTGTTTACTTAATCTATAAATAGAGATTTGTATGGGTGAGAGTGGTCAGTTCGCCAACTCAATAAGTCTACCATTTTGGGGATAAGACCGAGTGAGGAACTGGGAGCATAATAATACAAGATGGAATTCACTCCTCCCCAACTTAGGGTAAGTAGATGGGTGTTTCCTTAAGTGATCTCCGAGACTTGAACAAAGGGCCCTATCCTCTCATTGTCCCGAGAGAGATTTACTGGTTGGACTAGAAATAAGTTGTTCATTAGAGAAGCACTGGTACTTAAGGATACAAAGGTAACCTGAGGGTAAAACGGTAATTTGACCCAATTGGTGTTACAAACACTCGTAAAAGATTAACTTGTTGTTACTAGTCTATATTCGTGGACACAGAAATATATCTACGGTGATAAGCGTGCAACTGTGGGTCTTTAGTGAAGTGTACCCATAGTTAACGAATATTGATTAATTTGGTTAATGAGTTTAGCCAATTAGTCTCACATCGTTGGAGCTTCTGATCTGCAGGTCCACCACATCCCTTGTTAGCTCACTAAAGGATATTAAAGAGAAATGATTTGAATTGTTCAAATCAATTTGAAGAAATTTTATATTAATATGATTAATATGTAAATAATTATGGATGTGATCGATAATTAAAATTAAGTAGGAAAGAAACATTTGAATGAGATTCAAATATTTAATTTAAGTGAATTAGATTCACAAAGAATTAATTAATGAATAGAGTGGTGTTGCGCATAAACATGTGATGTTTATGTTAATTAAATGTATACATTTAATTGGATTTAATGTATAAATGGTTATTAAATTGATGTGTTAGTTAATTAAATAAATGTTATTTAATTAGTTGTGCATAAGGGTAATTATGGGAAATACTTGGAGAAGAGACTAACCTTTCTCCATATAAAATCTTTCTTATGGCCCTTTTAGGGTAAGATCTGATTTTGTAATTTTTACCATAGCCACCAAAGAAATCCTCTCTACTCTCTCCAAAGAATTCTTTCCTCTTCACCCTCTTCCAATAGTTGGATACCACCTATCCTTCTATTGGAATCCTAGAGAATAATAAGGTTATTCTCGTGGTTGTGTTCAATATTGTTCGAGGAGACGTTCGTGTTTGAGATCATGTTTGTCGAAAAAGTGAGAGGATCGTTCTAGGAGCTCGGGAATCTTCAAAGGTAAGAATGGTTCTTTCTTCTTATTTCCCTTCATCTAAAGCATGCTTATAATGAGTTTTTCCTTCTACATTATGTTTTAAAACACTATTTTTGTTTCTTATAAAATTGATTACCAAGATGCAAGGCATTCACTTGCTTTCGCTCGAGATTCGATCCTTTTAATATAAAATTATGAAAAGGATCTTTTATGAAAATGAATGCATCAACTAGAACCTCTCCCCTTTCCCTCCCTAAACATTGGAGGTCAGCAAGGTCCTCATTGCTGAAAGAAAACTATGAGAATGCCTTAGAAAAAAATTTCAAAAGAAGGTATGAGGTGAGGCTTGCACGCATAAAAATCAAAGATATGTTTTAATTGGAGTTCCTAAACTTAATTTTGATGCCTATCAAATGATTCTTTAGTCATCTAACAGTGGTTTAGTCATTGAGGTATTAAGGAAAGATACAAAACAAAAGAGCAGATAAAAAGGCGTAAAGGAGTTCTTAGTACAAACGCAAGGAGATACAAGACTGAAATTTCATTCACAAGAGAGAATTACTTTCACAAAATTCATAATGTGGTCAAAACATACAAAAGCTAGAATTAAAATTATAAAAGAAACAAATAAACCCAACACCGAAACCAAATTTAATCATGATGTACCACATCGTCCCTACATTTAGAAGTATGGTTTTGATCCATAAATTGAAGGGCGTAGATGCTGCAGCAGTAGATGAGGGGAAAACAACCCCATTGGGACTTGATTGATGAATTGCACGGTGAATTCAAAGTGGTCCTAATTTCTCTACGTCTATTGGTGTAGGTAATCTCTCAGTGCAACGTTCTGACAATGAAATGTCACTTGTTGTAGATGAAGTGCTTCGAGAGATGTGACTATCGGTCTAACTTGGGCTTGGATGAACTTCTTGAGGTCATCCATGTTAAAGCTAGCGACAGATAGTATTGGAAGATTGGCATGAATCCTAGGCGTCTGCTGCAAGCGTTCTCGCATTTCACCAACTGAACTTTATGAATTTTGGGCATTGCTGGTTCCAAGCCTAGTTGATTCATAAATGGTCATAGAGGGGTTAAATTGGGTTGGAAGAGAGCGGTTGAGTGAATGTGGTAAGCTGTCTCACCAACCAGTTCTTTTTATGTTTCATCATGGGCTTCTGGATCTATTAGCTCATCAACAGAAGCTAGGAGTTAGATTTAAGGGTCTTGAGAAGGAAGTGCAAGGTAAGGTCTTCTTCCCTATGTTCAATTTCTTCAGGGAATGGAGGAAGGTTCAATTCTAAAAACTCAGACTCTTCGTTTTCCAACACAAGCTCAGCCTCAGGGTCTTTGTTAAGGAAGGCTTCATTGCTTTACTCTTCTTCGGATGTCTCAATGTGCCTTCTTTCCCTTTCGCGTTTTGAAGGCTAAGACTTGGAGGTTTTGGTTTTGGTGGAAGGTCTAGCTGACGTGGCTATCCTCTCATCAAACGCCGAATTTGAAATAAGTCCATTAGGCCTTCCACTTCTTTAAAGTCATCCTCCATAGGGATGCCAGCTCGTTCACACAAAGCGCATTTCAACCACTGAAAATATAGTTGGCTGCATGGTTTTCCTTTGATGCTTTTGATTTCCTCTTATATGATCAGTCCTACGTCAAGTGGGATGTTGCATGATGCAATATGTGGCTAGCACCCTTTCTCTTAACACTGTTTCATCATGCAAGGTAAGCATGATTTTGTTCTTGACAACATATAACCACTTGCCGTAGGGATAGACCCTTGTGGTTGCTCTTCCTTTTCTTCCTCAGCCATCTCTTGGTCTAAAATAATGGCCCATCGATCATCTTTATCCAATTCTTCTTGTGGTTGAGCTAACATCTCTTTGGTACTGCTCAATACAGTTACCATCTTTAGACGCATCGACTGCTTCGCACTTGGTAGTTCTTGCCTTTCTTCGAGGCTGGCTAGGATGTCACCAAAGACTTCTTGTTCATTCATCCAAGCTAGCTTAACAGCACCATGTTGCGAGTCAATTTGCGAAAAGGACTGATCATATGATGGCGGTGTGAGAGGGCGAGGCTAGAGAGGGTATGTAGGGAGTAGGGTGACGATGTGTTGGGTTGGTTTTCAGTCTCTATAGAGAATAAGATGGTCAAGGGTTTAATGGATAGAGGCACTATTGGACGCATGGCAAGAGATGGAGCAGTCTGAAGATGCTTGGGAATTAAGTCTTGCATTGGGATGATTGGTGTGATGGTTGGGATACGAGTGGTGGAGTTGGTAATTTGTAGGGTTTCACGGAAGGTTTTGTTGCTGATGCCTTCAATGCAAGCTGTCGCATTATATTGGAAGGGGTTGAGGACTCGACATTTTTAGGGTTTTGGGAGAAGGAGGGTTTGGGTTTTAAAGGGGCTTGGGTTGATGGAGAGGGTTTGGCCGACGCCGATTTCACAGGAATTTTAAAGGACATTGGAGATTGGGTTCTTAAAGGGGCTTTTCTGGTGGATGGCACGGTGGTCTTTGGTTTAGGTTTGATGTATCTTCTCTACTAATCTCAGGTCTTAGATTGAAGTGTGGTCTTCAAATTGAGGGGAATTTTATGTGATTTTGAGAGTTGAGCTAGAGAGGAAAACCTGATTTTTGTTTTCTCTGATTTTAAGTTTGCATGGCCATTCAATTTGATATAAAACTTCAATATATAGAAGAAGATCATGCAGCTGAGATTAAATATGAAGTAGCCGCTTCATATTCCATTCAGTTTAGTGGCATGAGGTGTTAATCAAAGTGGAATAAGTGAGATTATCCCACTTTCATAAACTTCCAATTTCTCAATTCAAAAAATTGAATTATTTGAAATATGTAAAAAATTGAATTTCAAATTCAATTTAAATTAAATAAATTTCATAAATCTAATTTTATAATTATGAATTTAATATATCCAGAAAACAATTAATCCAATTTTGAATTACATAAATTAGAAAATTAATGATTACTAAATTGGAAAATTAATTAAACTAATTTAATTAATTTAATATCAAATATTAAATTAATATAACACATCATTAAATACTTAAATCATATTTAAATATTGTCAACTCTCTAAAACCGTAATGTTTAATTCGATAATTAAATACCAATTATATCAAATATAATAATCCAAACCCTAAATCGAGTTTGAATATTTCAAATTCTCTCAACATGCTATTCTAAGGTTTAATCCTTTTACAACATAGTAGAGGGAGCTAATGGACCTATAGATCATGAGCTCCAACGATTTGAAATTAATTATATTAACTCTTTAAATCGAATTAATCAATATTCGTTAATTACCGAGACATACCACTATAGCTCAGTAATTGCACTCTCCTCAATGTAGATATATTTCTATCCACTTGATTTAATCATAATCAGTAAGTCAATCCTTCACAGGTCGTTTGTATTTACAGCTGGTACAAAATTACTGTTTTACCCCTGTAATATATCTTACACCTTAAGTCTCCACTGATCCTCTAATGAACATTTGGTTTATGGTCCTACCAATAAACCGAATCCCTCTCAGCCACGAGAGGGCGGGGCCCCTATGTTTAAGACCAGGAGTTAGTACTTAAGGGAACAACCTATTCGGTAACCCAAAAATGTAAAAGTGAGTTCCACTTTGCAGGACTATGTCCCTAGCTATCAATCTAGTCTTACCCTTAAAATGAGAAGCTTATTGAGTGGCGATATATAGCCACTCTCACCCATGCACATTAAAGAATAATCTTGAATGAATAGGAGTTCATAGTTAGCTCAGGATTGAGATCGAGTTACTTTAGGTTATCTAATTGAAATAGTCAGTTTTAACAGTAAATGGTTGTTATAAAGAAAAAGTGACTATTTTGTGGTACGGTCTTATGCAAACATCTTTTGCATAGAATATCTCACTCACATGTCTTCACATAAACAACTTTGGGATCACATCGTTTGTATCAGTATACCAAGCGAGCCACATCCATAGTGTCAGGATAAGCTACCTAATCTTATCCATATACTTATAGACCTTTTGGCTATATACTAAAACATGATCCTCTTTTATGTCTCTACATAAAGTTTAAGTATTCATGTTATAGCCATGGGTTAGTTTATTGGACTTAGTTAAGAGTGCAATTCAATAACATCTTTATTTAAAGAAATCTCAATAATATCTTTATTGTGAAAAGAATATGTTTAATGCTTTTAAACTGCGAGTTTTAGGACATTCCCAACAGGACAATGCACCACTCCAACGTATAGCCATGTGTTGGTTCTCCACACTTAAGTATTAGCCATGTTTTCTATTGTCTTTTTTGCAAGCAAACAAAGTAATTCAATTTGAAAAATCACAAAATCATTCTCCAAACTAAATAAGTAACAACTAAAGAAGTAAAGAAAGCAATATAAAGAAAGTAGAAATAAAGCAGAGTAAAGGGAAGCATCCCGAGAATATGATTTTCTGTTTAAACGTAGGGACGACCCCGATGCAAGCATCAAGTAGGCTCACATAAGTTGATGCAAGTCTTGTTTCATTGGACTTCTCCTTTAAAGTAGGGTTTTACTTTCTGTCCATTGACTTTGATGGGTTTGATCCATCCTCTCTAGTCAGCTCAACCGCCCCATGAGGAAATATTTCTTTTATGATGAATGGTTCAGACCAACTAGATTTCAACTTTTCTAGAAACAAACGCATAAGCAAATTAAAGAGCAAGACTTTTTGTCCAACAAATAGAATTTTCTTACGAATGTGTTGGTCTTGCCAATGCTTTGTCTTCTCCTTATAAATCTTTGCGTTTTCATATGTGTTGAGATTCCATTCTTCTAGCTTATTCAGTTGTAATTTTCTACCGTCTCTTGTTGTGTCGAAATCCAAGTTGAGATTTTTGAATGCCCAAAAAACTTTATGTTACAACTCTAGTGGCAGGTGATAAGCCTTCCTAAACACGAGGGCATGTGGGACATTCCAATAGGAATTTTGTACAGTGTACGATATGCCCACAATGTTTCATCTAATCTCAGTGCCCAATCTTTCCTCGACACGTTGACAACTTTCTCTAGGAAGGACTTGGTCTTTCTTGTGGAGACTTCTACTTGACCATTCGTTTAAGGGTGATAGGCACTGGCTACCTTGTGCCTTTCATTGTACTTAGTAAGTAGTTTAGAAATTATGCAGTTAATAAAAAGTGTACCTTCATCGCTGATCAACGACCTGGGCATTCCAAAATGTGTGAAGATATACTTGGTTAATAATTTTGAGATAGTCACCACATCATTCTTGGCACAGGCCACCGCTTCAACCCAATTGGACACAGGAAAAGGGAAATGGTCTCATGAAGTCAATGCACCAAACGTTAAATAGTTCTACCTCAAGTATGTTGTTTTAGCGCATTTCATTCCTGACTGAGATATTCCTGTATATTGGCACTGGTCACATTTAAGCACATAGTTTCTTGCGAGTTTCAATAAGATAGGCTAGAAATACCCATTTTGAAGTGTAGGATTGATATATCACGCAATGGAAGACTACAGAATCAATAAGCACTTAAACTACATTTAATTTGAGTTTTAAGTATATTGTACATATGATAATCAAAAGACGGTTTGAAACACATATTACCTTTGAAGATTCCTCCACAAATCAGCTAGAAAACACCAAAATCTCGCTTGAATCACCAAGAGGACTACCACCGAGATCTTCTCTGTTATGCTCAAGCTGGAATGTGTGGTAGAAATACTTGGGTTAAATTAAGTTGATGAGAAATGAGAGTAGGGTTATCAATATAGAACTTTTTCTTTTTTTTTCCAATCTCTCGCTCGTCTTCATGCATGGATAGGTAAAAACCATGCAAATGTATCAGGTCGCATGTTGGGAACCTCTAGCTTGAAGATTAGCAATGGAATTTAGTGACTCTCCAATAAATATAGTTAGTGGACCAACCAAAAATATTTGAAAAAAACATTGTTTTTTAAAAATTAGTTTTATAAAATTAATTTAAAATAATTAATTAGATAAAACTAATTTTTAATTTAAATATTAATTTAATATCTAAATATTAAATTAATACAATATCACCAATAAATCAAATTTATATTTAAATCATAATTTAAATATTAATTGATTTTCTAATTTCTTTTAATTTCTATTAAAATAAACGTTTATAATTGTATCATATACAATCCATTGAAAACCCTAAAATTCATACATCAATACTTAATTTGTTATTCCAATTTAATGAGCTAGTAGATGGACCTAATGGACCTATAGATCATGAGCTCCAATGATATGTAATTAATTCGTTAACTATCAAGACACACCACTATAACTCGAGAGTTGAACTCTCCTAACTGTAGATATATTTCTGTCCATGTAAACCATAATCAGTAGATCGATCCTTCATAAGTCGTTCGTAATCACAATTGGGTCAAGTTCACCGTTTTACCCTTGTGAATTCATCTTGTTCCTTAAGTTCCCATTGACCCTCTAATGAACAATTTGATTCATAATACTTATGAATTAAGTCCTTTCTCTATCATGAGAAGGCGGGGCCTCGATTGTTCAAGACCTAGAATCAGTAGTTAAGAGAACAACCTATTTGCTAACCCTAAATCGGGTAGGAGTGAATTCCATCTTGCGGGGCTATGTCCCCAGCTATTCATCCGGTCTTATCCCCAAAATGGAAGGCTTATTGAGCAGTGTTGTTGGACTACTCTCACCCACGCAGATCAAAGGATAATCCCTAATAAACAAGAGTTCATAGCTAGCTCAGGATTAAGATGAAGTTATCTTAGGTTATTTAAAATGAAATAGTCAATTTTAATAGTAAACGGTCGTCATAAAGAAAAGTGACTATTTCGTGGTCTAGTCTATATGCAAACTCATTGCATAGGATGTCCCATCTCATATGTCTCTACATGAATGATCTATGGATCACATCATTTGTATTACCTACAAAATAGGTTGCATCCAATAGTGTTACCAGGATAGATACATAATTTAATCCATATACTTATTAGACCATTTAAGCTATATACTATTAACTTGACCCTGTTTATGTCACCACATAAAGTTAAAGTATTCATACTATAGCAATGGATATGTTTATTGGATTTTCATAATAGAATGCAAAATCAAAAACTTTTTTGAATTAAATACTCAATAATATTTTATTGATAAATAGAAAGTTTAACACGAATTGCGAGTTCTAGTACATTCCCAACAATCTCCCACTTAGACTAAAACTTCAGTGAAAACAAATATATACAATACAATGTTGAGAAACATAAAGGGAAAATACATTAAACTAGAGCAACTTTAATACCATAGAATCTTCTCCCACTTGCCCTAGATTACATTACTCGAAGTCCTAGTCCAACCAGGTGGCCCTCGAACACTTTAGCCGAGGGGGCCTTTGTAAATGGATCAACAAGTTTGTCTTTAGAGGCTATCTTTGTAACGATCACATCCCCTAGGTGTACTATTTCTCTGATGAGATGGTACTTTCTCTCAATATATTTTCCACGTTTGTGACTCCTTGGTTCTTTCGAGTTGGCAACAACACCACTATTGTCACAATACAGTGTGATAGGTAGGTGCATATCTGGAAATACTTCCAAATCAGCCAAGAATTTACGTAGCCATACTACTTCTTTAGCAGCTTCACATGCGGCCACGTATTCTGCTTCAATTGTGGAATCAGCGATACAACTTTGTTTAATGCTTCTCCAAACTATAGCTCCTCCATTAAGAGTGAAAATGATCCTGAAGTAGATTTCCTTGAATCTACATCAGTCTAGAAATCAAAATCAGTGTATCCTATAAGGATCAAATCCTTAGGTCCATACACAAGCATATAGTCCCTCGTTCTCCTTAGATACTTGAGGATGTTTTTTACAGCAATCCAATGACTGTGTCCTGGATTGGATTGAAACCTGCTGACGGTTCCAACTGTAAAACATATGTCAAGGCGTGTACATAACATTGCATACAGCAAACTCCCAACTGCAGGTGCGTATGGAATTCTTGTCATTTCCTCAACATCTTGAGGTGTCTTAGGACACTATTCTTTTGACAAATGAATTCCATGTCTAAAAAGTAACATACATCTTTTCGAATTTTGCATATTATATTTTGACAACACTTTGTCAATATAAGGTGTGTGAGATAGTGCTAGAGTTCCATTCTTTCGATTCCAAAAGATCTATATTCCTAGAACGTATTGAGCATCACCCAAATCTTTCACGTGGAATTGTGTTGCTAACCATCTCTTTACGTCAGTAAGGAAGCTTGTCTCATTCCCAATGAGCAAGATATCATCAACATAAAGAACTAAGAATGCTATAGTCTTGTTGGCTATCTTCTTGTATACACAAGGTTCGTCAACATTCTGTTCAAAGCTATAAGATTTGATCGTAGTATCAAACCTTATATTCCAAGATCTTGATGCTTGTTTTAATCCATAAATGGATCGTTTAAGCTTACAGACTTTTTGTTCCTGTCCTTGTTCAATGAACCTTTCTGGTTGAGACATAAAATTCTTTCATCAAGATAGTCGTTTAGAAAAGCTGTCTTGACATCCATTTGCCATATTTCATAGTCATTATATGTGGAAATGAATAAAAGTATTCTAATTGATTTTATCATGGCAACAGGAGAAAAAGTTTCTTTATAATCAACCCTTTCTCTTTGGATAAAACCTTTTGCCACAAGTCTAGCTTTATAGGTTTGCACCTTGCTAGTTTGGTCTTGTTTCCTCTTATAGATCCATTTGCAACCTATAGGTTTAACCCCATATGATTGATCTACAAGTTCCCAGAAAGAGTTGAAGAACATAGACTCCATTTCAACGTCCATGGCTTTTATCCACTGTTCCTTGTCAACATCTTCCATTACCTTATTAAAGGTTAGTGGATCCTCTAGACCATCATCCTGTATGATGTTTTGAGTTTCTGTTAAACCCATATAGTGTTCAGGTTGTTGAATAACCCTCCCACTGCATCGAGGTATACTCAACTTTGGGATGCACGTGACGGGACAACTTTGTTGATGGACCAGCTTGATCAACAACTCTTGTTGATATTCTTGTAGCATCTTTGGTCATTTCTTGCAATATTAGTTTACTGCAAGGTAGGTGATTTTTTATATGATCTTCTTCCAAGAATGTACCGTTTGTCGATATAAATACTTTATCTTCTTGAGGATCATAGAACAATCCTTCTTTTGTTTCTTTGGGGTATCCTACAAAAAGGCAAAATTGCGAACGTGTTTCCAATTTCTTAGGATTTTGTACCAACACATGTGCTGGACAACCCCAGATATGAAAATGATGTAAACTAGTTTTGCGTCCTTTCCATAATTCAAACGGTGATTCTGAAACACTTTTTGAAGGAACAACGTTTAGAATAAACGCTGCAGTTTGTACTGCATACCCTTAAAAGGATTGAGGTAACTAAGCATCATTCATCATTGATCGGACCATGTCTAACGAGGTTTGATTTCTCCTTTCTGCAACACTGTTTTGTTGTGGTGTTCCAAGTACTATAAGCTGGGATTGAATTCCATGATGTACTAGATAGTTATTGGAATTGTTAATCTATATACTCACCACCTCAATCAGATCGAAATATTTTAATTCTTTTACTTAACAAAATTTATGTACTCTCAATCTTAAATTCTTTGAACTTTTCAAGAGTTTCAGACTTATGACTGATTAAGTAAATGTATTCATATCTAGAGTAATCATCAATAAAACTAATGAAATACTATTAGCCTCCTTGTGCTTTTATATTCATCAGACCACATTATTCTGAATGTATAAGTTCGAGAGGCTCGTGTATGCTTTTATATTCATGGGGTATCCTATGGTTCGTGTATGCTTCTTCAATACCTGCAACAAAAGTTGTTCATTAGTATGAGAGAGTCTAGATGAGATGATAATAGGTAAGTATCATTAATTCCAAGAAAAACATATTTTAGATGATTAGAGAGAGGTTTAAGCTCAAACCCTGGCTCCTCCTCAAGATAAGGGGGCGTTGGCTTTGATTATCGCTCTTTTAGATAAAGAGGTTTGAACCTCTTTGTACTATCACTCAATGCATGGACCTCACATTTCAAGTCCTGCTTTTCTTGGCTTTCCTTTTTAGATAATTCAACGGTATCGACTGATTGCCATGTTTCCAATTCATTTGGTAACTTTAATGCATTGAATACATTAAACTTGACCTTTTGATCATCCATTCGCAGAGTGAGTTCCCCTTGGTGTACATCAATTAAACTTTTCCAATTGACAAAAAGGGATGCCTAAGAATGATTGAGATGTCCTTATTGAAGGAAATCGGAATCGAGATTTCCATGAGCAGCGGAACAAGCTTATTCCAAATTACAATCATGAATGAACATATATTTACAGTTGACTTCATAATATGTGGTTATACAATTCAAAAGCAGAAGTTACAGCATTAACAATACAAATGCATAAAGAGATCAAACTCTGTGTACAATCACAGAAGCGTCTCCATGCTCTATTGCGCACGAATGCTCAAACAACAACAACCACGAATGTTCAATCTACACGACTGCAACACCGCACGAACACAACAAAAACACTTCGCACTCATCATGATCTCCTCGATCATGAACTCTTTTGCAACACGAACAGCCTCCATAACACCGCGAACGGCCTCCAAAAAACCTCGACGGTGTCGAGTTGAGTCTGATACCACCAACAAGGCTACCTTGGTATTCTCGGTGTGAGAATCCAGAGGGTGGGCTCTGTTCGGACTTGGTATGAGGCAGATGAAGGAGAAAACACCGATCGCATACATGACTGGGCAAGTGGGAGATGGCGGAGACTTATCGTATAGGTTGATGCCCAATTGTTTAGATAAGCTATGCGATCGTTTAGCTCATCGTTTAGCTCGGTTTGTCACCTACAGACTCTACACGATCGTTTACCTTGGGCTAGCGATCGTCTAGCAAAACTATGCGATCGTTCAGTAAATATTGCACGATCATTTAGCTCGCTCAACTGTCGTTTAGTAAATCTGAATTTACTTGACGATGTCGTGAGTTTCTTTTGCGTGGAGAGAAAACTCAAAACTTTTTCAAACTTTTGTAAAAACTTCTTTTGAAAATAGGAAAACCATTTTCCTTTTAATTTCACGGTTACCATGATTCAATAACCACCCACTACTTTGGTTATTTAAAAGAAAAAGAATTAATTATCCAATAATTAATATTATTATAAATATAAATGATAACCAACTTATCATATTATATTTATAACTTATAGTTTAAATATTTCATCTCATGAAACATATAAACCATAGTTCTTTTTCTATTCCATGGTACTTAATGTAAATCTCATTTACATCAATCCTTCACTACATGTATCTTATATATCATACCAATTATATCATATATAATCAAAATACCTCTTGTCAATTTGAATATTTCAAATCAACACCAAGAACTGATCCTCAACTGAATCCATTGAGCTACCAAGGGGACCTCATGGACCTATAGCTCAAAGCTCCAACGGTACGTGAATAACTGACTAAACTCTTTAGTCATGGGATCCACCATCCATTAACTGCCAAGCACTCCACTAAAGACCGACAACTGAACTCTTCTTACCACAGATATATTATGTGTTCATCTTAACTAATGAGCAGTGCGACAACCCTTCACAGATCGCTCGTACGTACAACTGGGCCAATAACCGTTATACCCTTGTAGTTACATCTGTCTTCTTAAGTACCACTGATCTCTCTAATGAACATAAGCCATAGTCCTACTATGATTGAGTCTTCTCTTCCAAAGAGAAGTTGTGGCCACTATGTTCAAGCCCCGGAATCATCCCTTAAGGAGCAATCTCTCTACTTATCCCTGCTTCGGGAAAGAAGTGAATTTCGTATTGTGGATTGAGTTCCCAGCTCCTATATCAGACAAGTCCCCAAAAAGATAAGCATGCTGAGTTGGCAATCTGGCCACTCTCACCCATACTAATCAGAGAACCGCCCTCAAAGGCAGGAGTTCTCAAAACACTCAGGATTGAAGTCGTGTCACCTATGGTCATTTAGGTGAGATGTAAATCTAGTATCAATGGCGTTATATAGAGAGTCTAGTCATCTCGTGGTCCAGGTCTTATACAAACTCTTTGTATAGAACACCCCTGCTCCACGTCTCCACATGAATGGTCAGGATCTACCATCTGTAATAGTTTACAACACTTGCAAACCTCTGCAAGGCGGGCCGTATCCGTAGTGTCACCAAGATCAGATATCCCACCTTAATCCTTAAACTACAGACCTATTTAGGTTATCACTTAAGGCATGATCCATTTGTATATCACATATACATGCTTAAGTTCACATAAGATAACCAAGGAGCTTTGTTTATTGGATATGAGTAAATGCCATAATTAGATAACACTTATTTTATTCATTAAACAATGTGTATCTTTGTTAAAATGCCTTGAATCTGTTTGTTGGCGCTTCGAACAACCTAGTATGGGGATCTCGTTGCGTTATTTATTTGCAGTTATTTACGATTTTGACCCTAGGGTTTAGAACAGTGCGATATATAAACTCTCTAACCTAGAGGCGCCGTTTCTTTTATGTAATTCTAAAAACATTCTCTCGAAATAATATTGTTCTCCCTCTACCTGTGGACGTAGCTAACACACTGTTAGTGAACCACGTATATCTGTGTGTCGATCTTCCCTACTCTACATTCCTTTTTGTGTTCTTTAATTGTCGATTTCGCAACAAACTAGTATCAGAGCCTTGTTAGGGTTTTTTCGAAATTTCGCATTTGTTCGAAAATTGACGATGTCTGCCATGAACGTAAAGATCAATAAATTTACCGGGAGAAACAGTTTTGGTTTATGGCAGATAAAGATGCGATCCCTGCTAAAGCAGCAGGGTGGGCGTCGCTGACGAGTAAGTCAAAGAAGGCTGTCGTGGATGACGAAGAGTGGCAGACTCTTGAGGAGAAGGCTCATTCGACGATCATGCTATGTTTGGCTGATGACGTCATCATCGAGGTCGTAGATGAAGAAACTGCCACTGGTCTTTTGTTGAAGTTGGAGAGTCTTTACATGATGAAATCTTTAACCAAGAAGTTGTTTCTAAAGAAACATTTGTATCATTTACATATGCAGGAAGGTACGTCTCTACGAGACCATCTTGATCAATTAAATAAAATTTTATTGGATCTGCGTAATGTAGAGGTTAAGGTTGATGATGAGGATGCTGCCCTAATTTTGTTGACATCTTTGTCGCTGTCTTAAGTGACTTTCGTTGACTCGTATATTGAAGGGAAAGAAACTCTGACTTTAGAAGATACAAAGTCCATGTTGCTTATGAGAGAAGACCGTTAGAATGCAGGAAGTTCAGTTACAGAAAGTCAGGCATCTTGGTTAGCTGCTACAGGAATCAAGGGACATAAGAATTTTAGTAAGTAGAAGTCGAACCAGAATAAAAGGTCTTCGAAGTCAAAAGGTTCTAGATCAGATGATATTTGTAACTACTGTAAAGAAAAGGAGCATTGGAAAACTGAATGTCCTAAGATAAAAAGGAATCAGGAAAAGAAGGAAAAGAGTGACAAAAGGGAAGCATCCGCCTCTATTGCATAAGTTGAGATTGATTCTGAAGAAGTCGAGATCAATTCTAAAGGAGATCTAGCTTTAGTTTTGAATGAACAGTCACATTCTGATTGTGTGCGGGTTCTTGATTCTAGGGCATCTTATCATATGTGCCTAAATAGAGAGTGGTTCTCGACCTATCAGCAAATAGATGGAGGGAATGTTAGCATGGCTAATGGTGTTGTATGCAAGAAAGTTGGAATCGACTCAGTCAAGATACAAACACATAATGGTGCCTTCTACACTTTAAAAGAGGTTAGGCATGTTCCACTAATGAAGAAGAGTTTGATATCCTTTAGTGTACTCGATAGCAAGGGTTATAGTTTTGAAGGTAAAGGTGGAGCAATATATATCTATAAGAGTTCTGAGGTAGTTCTGAAAGGCATAAAGCAGGGAACACTGTACTTTCTATTAGGTTCCACGATAATAGGTTATGTTGTTGTTGCATCATCGATTTTTCATAAAGATGATATGACTAAGTTATGGCATATAAGACTTGGTCATATGAGTGAAAAAGGGATGCAAATTCTGTCAAAAAGAGATCTTCTTTGTGGGCATAAGGTGCCGGATTTTGAATTTTGTGAACATTGTATATTTGGGAAGCTTCATCGCAACAAGTTTCCAAAAGGTGTTCATCGTACAAAAGGGACACTTGATTATATTCATTCAGACTATTGAGGACCTTCCAAAGTTTAATCTATTGGAGGCAATAGGTATTTTTTGTCGATAATTGATGATTACTCGAGAATGACTTGGGTTTTTATGATGAAACATAAAAGTGAAGCCTTCAAGAATTTCAAGCAGTGGAAGATATTGATTGAAAATCAAACTGGGAAGAAGATCAAAAGGCTGCGAACTGATAATGGTCTGGAATTCTATGGATCTGAATTTAATGAGTTTTGTAAAGCTGAGGGGATTGTTCGCCATCACACTATTAGGAATACTCCACAGCAAAATGGGGTTGCAGAACGTATGAATTAGACGTTGTTGGAGAGAGCAAGATGCATGCTCTCTAATGCAGGGTTGGCTAGAAAGTTTTAGGCAGAAGTAGTAAATACATCATGTTATCTAATCAATCGTGGACCTCACATAGCTATTGATTGTAAAACACCTTATGAGGTGTGGTCTGGCAAACTTGCAGATTATTCTTTATTAAAAGTTTTTGGTTGTACTGTCTACTATCATGTTAATGAGGGTAAATTAGAACCAAGAGCTAGAAAGGGTATATTTGTAGGTTTTGGGGATGGAGTTAAGGGATATAGAGTTTAGTCACCTTCTAAGAATAGAGTCATACTTAGTAGGACTGTAATATTTGATGAAAATTTCATGTTTAACTCAATTATAAAACCTTTTGCGACGTCTACTGATGTGGGGGAAAGTAGTAGTGTTGATAAACAGGTGGAGATGCAATTCACTTTAGCTGTGAATGAATTACAACATCAAGGTGGAGAAGATCAACACGTTACTACAAAAACTGATATGCAACCAGAAATTAATGTGCCTAGAACGTCAGAAGTTGATTTTCCTGAGAATTCTAGATCACGAATAGATCAACCGAGCATAGCTCATGATAGAGCTAGAAGAGTTGGTGTTGGACCTCTTGTGAGGTATGGTTTTGAAGATATGGTTACTTTTTCATTGCAAGTTGCTGAAGAGGTGGATCCTCATGAGACATCCACCTATAGAGAAGCTGTGTCATGTGGTGAGTCTGCTAAATGGCTTGCTGCTATGGGGGATGAGATGGAATCTCTTGATAAAAATCAGACTTAGGAATTAGTTAAACGACCTAAGGAGAGAAAAATTGTCACTTGTAAATGGGTCTTCAAGAAAAATGAGGGAATATCACCTTCAGAGGGCATTAAATATAAAGCTCGAGTTGTTGCTAGAGGGTTCACACAAAGAGAAGAAGATGATTATAATGAGATCTTCTCACCAGTAGTCAGACATACTTCTATCAGGGTGTTACTAGCTATAGTAGCACATCAGACTTTGGAACTTGAACAACTAGATGTGAAGACAACTTTCTTACATGGAGAGTTGGAGGAAAAGATTTATATGACCCAACCAGATGAGTTCCAGTGTTCAGGTAAAGAAGATTATGTTTGCATGGGTTAAAGCGGTCTCCAAGGCAGTGGTACAAACGATTTAACCGCTATATGATTGGACTTGGCTATAACAGGAGTCCGTATGATTGTTGTGTATATTACAACAAAGTTGATGATGGTTCGATGATTTATCTACTTTTATATGTAGATGATATGCTCATAGCTGCAAAGTCCAAGTCTGATATTCTAAAATTGAAGAATCTTCTCAGTGTTGAGTTTGATATAAAGGATTTGGGTGCTGCTCAAAAAATTTTAGGTATGGAGATTTATAGGGACAGAGGTAAGAATAAGCTTTTCTTGTCACAGAAAGGATATATTCAGAAAATATTATCCAGGTTTGGTATGTCATCAGCTATGCTTATAGATACTTCTAGTGGTGTAAATGCTCGTTTGTCATCTGAGTTTTCACCACAGTCTGAAGCTGAGAAGGATTACATGTCTCGAGTTCCTTATGCTAGTGCAGTGGGAAGTTTGATGTATGATATGGTCTGTACTAGGCCTGATCTTGGCCATGCTGTTAGGTTGTCAACAGGTTCATGGGTCAACCTGGGAAAGAGCATTGGCAAGCCATTAAAAGGATTTTTCATTACCTTAGAGGTACATCTGATGTTGGTCTTTTTTATGGAAATTGCACAGAGTGTTTGGTGACTAGTTATTCTCGATTTGACTATGCTGGAGATGTTGACAGCAGAAGGTCTATGACTGGCTATGTGTTCACTCTGGGTGATTCTGTTATTAGTTGGAAGGCAACATTACAGCCTACAGTTACTTTGTCTACTACTGAAGCAGAGTACATGGCCTTGACAGAAGCTGCTAAAGAGGGAATATGGCTGAGGGGGTTAGTTGGTGATCTTGCGTTTTGCATCATACCAAGCTATTTATATTGTATAGTTTGAGTGCAAATGGCTACCAAGACAATGTTCATCATGAGAGAACTAAGCACATAGATGTAAGATATCACTGCTTAAGAGGTGAGCAGAGAGTTAAAGTGAATGATAATTTGTATCTGATAACCCTGCTGATATGTTTCACCAAACCGATTCCACTAAGGCAAGTTCAACTTGTTTGGAACTTGCTAAATTTGAATTGTTAGTGGTCCCTTTGTGGGATATTTTGAGGCATGAGGGAAAGTCTGGTACGTCTGACGATATTGATTTATGTTGCATTTGGTACATCTATTATCTGGGAGAGAATTCAAGTCAAGGTGGAGATTTGTTGAAATGCCTTAATCATTTCTGGCACTCTATGAACAACTAGATGGCGTGCCCTCGTTGGGGTTCGGGGAAAAAGCCCCTGAAACCTATTCAAATTTTAATATTCAACATATTTATTTATTTGAAGTTATTTACGATTTTGTCCTAAGTTTAGAGCATCGATATTAAACTCTCTAACCTAAGGCGCCGTTTATGTTAATTAGAAAAATTTCTCGAAATAATATTGTTCTCCTTCGCCTGATGCTAACACACTATTAGTGAACCATGTATATCTGTGTGTCGATCTTCCCTACTCTACGTTCCTTTTTGTGTTCTTTAATTGTCGATCTCGCAATAATCTTTACAAAACAACAAGACTCCGGGAGAATTAGGACACCAATCCCAACACTTGCCTGCTTCATAATCCAAGATTATGAAGTCTTCTAGAAAGATAAATTTATCAACCTTCACGAGCACATCTTCAATTTTCCCTTATAGATAAATAATGGATCTATCAGCAAGCTAAAATGTTACTGTGGTTAGACTGGCTTTACCAATTCCCAGCTTCTTAGAAATTGGTAGGGCATCAAATTAATATTCACACCTAAATCACGTAACGCATGCCCCATGTCGATCCCTCCAATTGAGCATGGGATTGTAAAGCTACTATGATTGCTTTACTTTTCAAGAATGTTTCTTTTGAATAGCACACTACATTCTTTTGTCAACCCCACGGTGTCAGCTTCATTGATCGTCTTTTTCTTTGACAAATATCTATAAAAAACTTAACATAATTGGGCATTTGCTCCAATGTTTCGGCCAGTGGAATGTTAATATGTAGCTGCTTAAGAACATCAAGGAAACACTTGAATATTTTTTCATCATTACTTTTTTGTAATCATCGGGAGAAAGGCACAATTGGACGTATGTCAGATATTCCCCCTACATTGGAGGTACTTGCTGGAGAATGGATCGTAGAGCCAAGTGCTCTTTCTACGTCAGACGTCGTTGTCGGGGATTACCCCCTACATTGGAGGTAATCCCCGACAATGACGCTAAAAATTTGTTGTGTTTTTATTTTTACGTTGTGCTTGTGTCATTGTCTATTTTAATGTGAGACTATACGTTAGGAGGTAGAGATTAGTATTTCATGCAAAGCTTTAGTCACATACAAGTTTTCTTGAGTTAGATCCAAGTATAAACCTAGCTCAAGTTTCTTGGCAAGCCCAGGATAGAATACAGGGATTAGTTAGTGCTAACGTAAGATGGTGAAATGATCTTTTGCAGTGTGATTCTAAGTATAGATATGTGTTGAGATTCTAAACTAAACTAAGCAAGCATACATGCAAGAGAAAGAGGTTTGAGAAATGGGATGCATTGACTTGAATATGGAATGTGTTAGAATGTAATGTGATGATTCCTCAGTAACAGACAACAAATTTGTATGAAATCAATGGAATGAAATAGGGTTGGGAAGACTATCTGGTAATCTCTAAGTGTACATGTGTGATGCGTCCAGGTTATATTCTCCACTTAAGTCTTTCAACATCTCTTGATGCGTTTGTCACATTTTATCTTATCTCTAAGGTGCATGTGTTTACTAATATGAAATATCAATATGACTAACTTTATCTCTAAAGCTACTCAATATTCTTACTTGATGTGTTCCATAGTTACTTACTTTTTCAAATAGTTGACTATATCAAGTCAAATGGATTGATCAGATGGATTCAAGCATAAAACATTTTAAGTATACATCAAGCAAGCTGGATGCACATACATCTGACTTAGTAGATGAATATTTAGTTCCACACAACCGACGTTGGATTTTGGTACTCATGATGAAAGAAAGTAAGAAAATGAATATGGAAATGGATGAAATCATGATTGAATTAATAGTAATGAAATATTTCTACAAAATCCCCATTCAATCAAGACAAATAATGGAAGAAAATGCTAAGTAAGGGAAAGAAAATTGTGTCAAGCCGCTTGGGTCATTCTCTTGCTCCTTTGGTTTGCTTTTAGCTGTTTGCTGTTGTGACTGGGGCGAGGGCATGTTAAAGGTCGTCTTTTTCACACTCTAACTTTGGTAGAACCTCCGTATCGATAGTGGAAATGGTGGTTAGACTCATCTTCTTGCAGGCAACTGAGGAACTAATTTTGTACAACGATGTTACTGCCTACTCCTCAGTGTCTTACTTTTTGACTCTCTAACTAACTAACTATTCTTCAGATGGGCAGCATCTTCTTTTATAGGCACTGGACTCAGCAACTTGTGATATGATAACATTAAATTCCATGCCCTATTATGGCCGCCTGCTATTCTGATCTACTCAGGCGCTATCTATCAGGCTGCCTATACTACAAGTTGAGATTTGACGTTAAGTATACAAGTGAAATGTATCTTCTTGTGTCCGTTTGGTTTCCACGCTTGCTTCCTATGTTGGATTCTCTGCAATACTTAGTGAAATTCCAGGACTCCTGCATTATCAAGCCTTAGTAGTGCATTTTTCTTTAAAAAATATGCTTTTGTATGTATTGAATGCATATATATAATTTTTTATGTTTTCCTATTGAAATGAATGTGTTTCTCATTATTTGATTCTAATTGTTCTAATTTTAAGAGAACAATAACTTATATTTCTATAAGTTATCATTCTTGTTTCATTCAGATAAATGTAAAGCTGTAAAAGTACAAAACGATAGAAATTGTTATTAAGATTTAGGAAAGTGATCTCTATTTTATAGATAGGCAGCTACCAAATGACCAAAAAAAACATTGTTCACTACTAGAAAAACACATTTCTTGACGTTTGCAATTTTAAATACTTGACATTTTTTTTGGTGATTTTTAAAGAAAAATGTCAAGAAAATATATTTAAAAAATTAAAAATGAGGGTAATTTTAATGAAAAACGTTAAGAAAATGTGAAAAGCGGAGGTAGGGGATTTTTTAGATATTTTTTCACATTGGCAGAATACTTGACATGTAAAAAATGTCAAGTTTTAGGATTCAGTTTTAAAAGCCTCAGTTTTTATTCCTTTCGCTTGTCGTGCCTTCTCCCTCTCAAACGAAACCCTATCATTTTTTCTTCCCTTCGACCATCTCACCTTCTCTTCTTCGACAATCTCGCCTCTTTTTTTCCAGGTCACGATCGCACCGTCTCTACACTCAACGTGGTCGCCGTGTGGTTGCTGGAAGATCAAACAAGCCCTAGCATATTTTCTGGCTTGTCTTCTTCACCGTTCCTCCAAGATCGAAGAAGCCCTAGTGATGTCTAGTAAGTTCTCTTCCTTCTCTACTTTTCAATTCACGATGTTATAATTTCTCTTCCTCCTCTACTTTGTCATGCACTACCATGGCAGTCGAATCGTTGACCAAAGCAAAATCAATGTCGATCATGCCCAAATGGACTCCGAAGTGGTAATTATTAGCAATGAACATGGTGATGGGTTTTTAGAGAAACAAAACAACAAAAATGTTGTGTTTTATATCCTAAAATCTCGTAATTTGTAAAATAATAAACATTTTCTATTATCAATGTACTTGTTATTGATCTCATAAATTGTATGAAAGTCTAAATCCAATAAACTAATACCCATGACTATTGTATGAGTACTTGAAATTTATGTGGAGACATAAGAGTAGATCAGATTCGAGTAAATAGTTAAAATGATCTATGGTACATGAATAATATTGGGTACCTTATTCTAGTAACACCATTGGATGTGGCCTACTCTATAGTTGTTACAAAGAGTTGTAAAGTGCTACATATGATGTGATCCTAATTTCTACATGTGACGACATGAGGAGTGGGGGCGTCCTATGCAATGAGATTGCATAAGATCAGGACCAAGAAATAAGGCACTCTTATTTTATAATGTTATTTCTGTTTAAGACTGACTATTTCACCTAGATGACCTAAGTAACTTGATCTTAATCCTAAGCTAACTATGAACTCCTATTTATTCGGGATTACCCTTAGATTTTCATAGCTGAAGGTTGGCTCAACAGCATTGACTGAATATGACATCTATTTCAGGGGTAAAACCAGATAGATAGATGGGAACATAGGGTGTAAGACGGAGTTCACACCTACCTAATTTAGGGATAGAACAAAGGTTGTTCTCTCAAGTACTGAATCTAGATCTTGAACAAGGGGCCCCACCCTGTCACTAGGTTAAGAGAGTTTGGTTTATTGATTGGATCACAAATCAATTGTTCATTAAATGATCAGTAGGGACTTGAGGAATAAGATTTAATCTCGGGGGTAAAATAGATATTTGACCTAGCCGTTATTACGAACAACCTGTGAAGGGTCGATTTGCTGATTATGGATAAATTATGTGGACATAATATATCTACAGTGTCGTGCAACTATGGGCTTTAGTGGAGTGACCCATTAGTTAACGAATGGGGATTAATTTGGTCTAATGAGTTTACCAATGAATCTCGGATCATTGGAGTCCATGATTTGTAGGTCCGCGAGGTCGCCCTACTAGCTCGTAACGGACTAGCTCTAGAATAGCGTGATAAGTTAATTTGAAACGTTCAAATTAGAATTAAGGAAATTGGTGATTATATGAGATATAATTACATGTTTAATTTAAGAATTAAACGAAATAGGAGAATTTATATATATTTAAATATGATTTAAATATATAAAGATGTATATGTGTTAAAATTAATTTAATATTTGATATTAAATTAATTAAGTTTTATTTAATAATTAATTTATGAAATTAATTAGTTTTTCTTTTTTAAAATCAAAATAGATTTTTTAAAATCAAATTTTGATTTTATGATAAAATAGAAAAGAGAAAAAAACAACAAAATACTAAAATGGAAAAAAGAGATTTTCCATTATCCATCTTTGTAGTTGCTCACACATGAAGCATTTGCTTTGGCTTTGTCTTCTCCAAGCATGAGTTGCAACTCATGCAACTTTTTTCTTTGCATGTTGATCTACAATATAGTAAAAAGAATGGAGTGAAAAACGAAGTTGCAATCTATAGAGATTTTGAGAGAAAATTTGGTTTGAAGAAAGAGTTCTTTAGGTGGTTTTCTGCTGTGAGCATTTCTCCTTCTACCCTTGATTCAAGCTGGTTTTGAGTCCCACAACTCAATCTAGAGCACCAAGAGAATAGTGAAAAAGATCTTGAGGTGGTCTACAACATGGTTTGGAGAAGATAGTAGCTGGTAAAGGAGCTTTGAAGAAGATCTACAAAAGGTATGTCTTGAAACTCACTTGTTTCTGCAAAAGCATACTTTNTTTGAAGAAGATCTACAAAAGGTATGTCTTGAAACTCACTTGTTTCTGCAAAAGCATACTTTATATTTAGCCAAAATTAGTGAATTTGAGTTCTTAGATGATCCTTGTGCTTCCGCTACTATTGATACAATCCTACAATTGGTATCAAAGCATCAAATAAGCATTTAATTCGGTTTAATTTTGGTTTGGTTGGTGTTTTATATGAGAAATATGACACTGGTGCATTGATATGGTTTTCTGAGTTTTGGCTGTTTAATTCTCTTTAATTTTCATTTAAATTTGTAATTAGCTTTTGTTTGATGAGATTTTATGTGTTAGCAAGATTCTGTAATTTTTTTGGAGTCATTAGAGTTGAAATTAAGCTCTAAATTGAAGAAATAAGCGAAGAGGCCGAGTTGCAGTTCCAGAAAATCAGCCTCTGTTCTTATTGTCGTTGAGCTTCAATAGCTAAATGATCATTTAGCTTCAAGGGTTAGACGATGTGAAGAAAAGCTAAGCGATCGTGTAGCTTTGAGCATTGATCATTGAGGTATTGTGCGCTAGACGATCATCTACCTACTGGAGATAAGTGATGCATTATATGCTATGTGATGGCACTACATGATCGTGTAACATCGAGTGGGAGCTAACCGATGCGATGAAGAGCTATACAATAGCCCTGAGCGATCGCTTACCACGATCATTTACCTTTGATCGGGAGCTAAATGATGCATTGAGTTGCTAAGCGATAGCACTCCGCAATCATCTACCTCGATCATTTACCTTTGATCAGGAGTTAAATGATGCATTGAGTTGCTAAGCGATAGCACTATATGATCGTTTACCTCTATGCGGCAGCTAAGCGATGCGTCGAGTTGCTAAGTGATAGCACTACGCGATCGCTTACCTTTGTGCGGTAGCTAGGCGATGCGTTGAATGCTATGCAATGACATTAAGCGATCGTTACTTTTTCAGCGTGCTAAATGATCGGCTTCATGCGTTAGACGGTGGAGCTATGCGATCGTGTAGCTTCCTTCGACACTAGACGATGACACTATGTGATAGAAGGAAAATACTACACGATCGTGTAGCTTTGCTAAACGATCAGGCAAAATGCAAGACGATGATCGTCATTGCTAAACGATGAGACTTAGCAAGATGTTGAACATGAGTAAGGGCTGTTGGTTCAACCGGTTCTCTTGTGGTCTGGTTCGATTCAGCTTCAAATGGATCTTGGCTGGTCCGGTTCAAATAGTTCGGGTCTGGTTCAAGCTACTTGAGTTCGTTTTGGAGTGGTTCGAGTGGTCTAGAAGTGGTTTAGAAGCTATTTTGTAATAATTAGGTTTTGTTTTCTTGTTTTCACCAAAACTAAAACCATATCAGTCTGTATTATGCATTTGACGTATGTTATAATTAAATAAATCTTGTATGTGTATATAGTATGCCATTTAGATTTAAAATCCCACCTTAGGAAGCATGTTACATGCATTGAAAGTATGTTATAATTGTTATAATATATAGTATGCATGTTAGGGTTTCTTGTATTTAATATAAATGTTATATTAAATGTTGAATGCCTTAAGTATGGATATTTAGCATGTCTAAAGTTTTATAAGATGTTATAAAATGGGGTTAGATATTTAAAATCCATAAACAATAGTTGCATACTCATGTAGGTTGACCACCTATTTTCATTGTTAAAATTAATAAAATCTAGGTTACAAACTCAACTGGTATATAATCTTGTCTTAGGCTGGGGGTACTTAAGTTGACGGGTTACGAAACACCTTCTACTTGGGGATTATAGCCGAATTCGTTGGTAACTAGTTTTAGGAGCATACGTGAGTGATGTGAGGTAATAAAATGGTTTATCACCTAGACATCGCAGGTTAAAATCCAATTATAAGAGTTATACTTGGATAAATCACATAGACTTAGGGTTGTTTTATTAGCCGAAAAGAACCTAAGTATAAATCTACCCAAATAGAACACTTCAGTGGTAGTTTAATAACTTCTATATGATAGAGTTATTAGAAAACTTCAGTGGGAGATTAATAACATATATGATACGTTATTTTTAGCTCTCACATCTTTAAGAGTTCGCAATCTAGATTTAAGCGGTACTTCATGTCACCCTGGAAGTGACCTCCCTACGGAAAGTATTTTTAGCTTCAATCTGGATTTCAGTGAATAAGAGGAAGTTGTTCAAACATAAGTCTATTATACGATAAATAGATTTTAGCTGCCACGTCTCCACATAGTTTATACCATGAGATTCATATAACGCTTCGTGTCACCCTAGAAGTGGTCTCCCTATGGAGTGTTTTGTATGAATCAATATCAAGGTAAACGGAGGAAGTAGTTCGTAGTAAGTGGGTGAAGGATATGTGTCAATATATCCTACGGTCTTCTCCATTAGTCTGAATCGTGAGATTCTTATGTTATGCCTGTTGGTTAGCTTTAAGCGGCCCTTTATTAGTAATTTAGCAACGGCTATCCCCATGGAGGGTTGTAACATAGGATTCGGAATAACCCAGGCTTCAGTAAAATGAATAGGGTTTTATAGTTCCATCTTGGGTATTGTCTTCTATTTTGGAGGCAAGTTCATAACGTTCTATAAGATCTGAAAATGGTGGGTCACACTTACAAGAATTATTAATTTGTTAGTAAAGATCTTAACCGAAAACGATAGCTAAACGACTATAGGAATAAAAGTTATTTCGGGGTTAGTGTTTGGTCAAAATTGTTTGTTTTAGTGAAGGAGTATCTGACTATCCCACGGTAGCACATATTCTGACTCACTAAAATATCGTTGCAAATAAATAATGGTTATGGGTACATTATTACTCTTTGTTAAAACTTGATTTTGGATTTAGTTACAATTTTCTAATTAGAATTTGTTTGAATTTTATCAGCATGTCGAATTCTAGAATACTCACTTCCGATATTATTAACAGTAAAATCAAATCGACAAACAAATTACTAGCGGTTGATTACACCAAAAGAGTTTTAATGGAGGATTGTCCTCTATCTCCCAACTCATCTAAAATTATGAATTATGTAGATGAGAATGCTAAATTTAAGCAACAAGATAAATATGATTCACTTGTTATCGAAGCATATTTAGTGGAAAACGATAAAATCTGGATAATTGATTCAAATGCCGCTAATCATGTATGTACTATCTCACAGGAAACAAGTTCCTGGAGACAGTTGATAGAAGGTGAAACAATCTTTAAGGTAAGGACCAGGGAGATTGTTTCAACCAAAGCAATG
Source organism: Benincasa hispida (assembly GCF_009727055.1). Lineage (NCBI taxonomy): Eukaryota > Viridiplantae > Streptophyta > Magnoliopsida > Cucurbitales > Cucurbitaceae > Benincasa > Benincasa hispida. The sequence goes on along the minus strand of NC_052352.1, from coordinate 9,765,940 downwards.
GGAGATATGAAGTTATTTATAGGAGATAAGTACATTTATTTGAAAAATGTATATTATATTCCTTCTATGAAAAGGAATCTAATATCTGTCTCTTGTTCGCTAGAACAAAATTATAAAATTTATTTCAAAAATGGTGAAGTGTTCATCAAAATGGAAAATAAACAGATTTGCTCTGCAAATTTAGAAAATAACTTGTACATGTTAAAACCAACTGAGGTCAAAGTTGTGTTGAACATAGAGATGTTTAAAACTACTGGGACTCATAAGAAAAGGAAGATTTCTCCAAATGCCTATCTTTGGCACTTTAAACTGGGTCACATAAATCTCAACAGGATTGAGAGATTGGTTAAGAACGGACATCTAAATAAGTTGGAAGACAGTTTATTACCACCTTGTGAGTCCTATCTTAAGGGTAAAATGACAAAAAGATCTTTTTCTAGAAAAGGTCTTAGAGTAAGAGGAGGGTATGAATATTTCATCAGTTTTATAGATGATTATTCCTGGTATGGGCATGTTTACCTAATGCACCAAAAGTCTGAAACTTTTGAAAAGTTAAAAGAGTATAAGGCTGAGGTTGAGAACCAATTAGGTAAAAAGATTAAAACACTTTGATCGAATCGAGGTGGTGAGTATATAGACATAGAATTCCATAACTATTTGATAGAACATGGAATTCAGTCTCAACTCACAGCTCTTGGCACACCTCAACAGAACGGTGTGGCAAAGAGGAGAAACAGTACCTTGTTGGACATGGTTCATTCCATGATGAGTTACCCTCAGTTACCAAATTTTTTTGGGGACACGCAGTTGGTACTATGGTGTATATTTTGAACATAGTTCCCTCGAAAAGCGTTTCTGAAATGCCTTACGAGCTTTGGAGAGGACGTAAAGGAAATTTATATCACTTCAGAATTTAGGGTTGTCCAGCACATGTGTTGGTGCAAAATTCTAAAAAGTTGGAACACCATTCAAAAGGATGCCTATTTGTAGGCTACCCAAAAGAAACGAAAGGTGGTATCTTTTATGATCCTTAGGAAGATAAAGTGTTTGTATTGATAAATGCAACCTTCCTGGAGGAAGATTATATAAAGAATCATCAACCTCGCATTAAGCTAGTGATAGAAGAAATGTCCAGAGAAACGACAAATTGTTGATCGAGCAGGTCCTTCAACAAGAGTTGTTGATAGAGCAGGTCCATCAACAAGAGTTGTTGATGAAATTGATACTTCATATCCTTCTTAAGAGTTTAGAATGCCTCGTCGTAGTAGGAGGCTTATGTAATAGCCTGACCGGTACATGGGTTTAACTGAAACTCAAGTCATCATACCAGATGATGGTTTAAAGGATCCATTGTCTTTTAATCAAGCAATGAACAATGTGGACAAAGACCAATGGATTAAAGCCATGGACCTTGAAATGGAATCTATGTATTTCAATTCTGTCTGGGATCTTGTAGATCAACCAGAAGCGGTAAAACCTATTGATTGCAAATGGATCTATAAGAGAAAACGAGACCAAGCTGGTAAGGTACAGACCTACAAAGCTAGACTTGTGGCAAAAGGGTTTACCCAAAGAGAGATGTTAGATTTCGAAGAAACCTTCTCTCCAGTTGCCATGATAAAGTCTGTTAGAATACTCTTATCCATAGCCACATTTTATGATTATGAAATATGGCAAATGGATGTCAAGATAGCTTTTCTGAATGGCTATCTTGAAGAGAGTAGCTACATGTCTCAACTAGAAGGGTTTATACAGCAGGGTCAAGAGCAAAAGCTTTGCAAGCTTAATCGATCCATTTATGGATTAAAACAAGCTTCTAGATCCTGGAATATGAGATTTGACGCTACGATCCAATCTTATGGCTTTGAACAAAATGTTGACGAACCCTATGTATACAAGAAAATTGTCAACAAAACTATCGCTTTTCTGGTGTTGTATGTTGATGATATTCTACTCATTGGGAATGAGGTAGAATATCTAGATGACGTTAAAAGATGGTTGGCTTCGCAATTTCAAATGAAAGATTTGGGAGAAGCACAGTATGTTCTTGGAATCCAAATAGTTCGGAATCATAAGAATAGAACATTGACATTATCTCAAGCATCTTATATAG
>NC_052352.1:9756084-9760333 GCF_009727055.1 Benincasa hispida | reverse complement strand
ATATAGACAAGATATTGTTCTGGGTATAAAATGCCAAATTTCAAGAAAGGATCTTTACTTTTCAGGCATGGAATTCACCTATCTAAGGAACAGAGTCCTAAGACACCTCAAGAAGTTGAGGAGATGAATCAAATTCCATATGCATCTGTAGTTGGGAGTTTGATGTTGTTGGATTTATGTCCTAAAACTCGTAGTTTGTAAATTAATAAACATATTCTGTTTTATTTTTCGATAAAGTTGTTATTGAAATAGTAATCTTGAATCCAATAAACTAAGATCCTGAGGCTATTTAATGTAGTTTGAAACTTTATGTAGTGACATAAATGTGGATCAAGTTTAAATATATAGCCAAAATGGTCTATAGTATATGAATGAGGTTGGGCGCCTTGTTCTGGGACACTATGGATGCGACCCACTTTGTAGTTAGTACAAACAATGTGATCCTGAATTGTTCATATAGAGATATGTGAGTGGGGCATCCTATGCAATGAGTTTGCATAAGACTGAATCATGAAATAGTCACTTTTTACGTTTTAAATGTCGTTTTATGTATAAAACTGACTATTTCGTTAATTGATGACCTAGTAACTTAATCGTAATCCTGAGCTAACTATGAACTCCTGTTCACTCAGATATCCTTAGATCTGCATAGGTGAGGGCAGCTCAATATCTTTGGCCCAATAAGCCTCCATTTTAGGGGTAAGATTGAGTGGATAGCTGGAAACATAGGGTGCAAGACAGAATTCACTCCTACCCGTTATAAGGATATAGATAGTTGTTCCCTTTAGTACTAAATTCAGGTCTTGAACATGGGGCTCCACCCTCTCCTTGGCCCGATAAGGATTCAATTTATAGGTTGGACCTTAAACCAATTGTTCATTAGAGGATCAATGGAACTTAAGGAACAAGATGTAGTCTCAGGGTAAAACGGTTTTTATGACCTAGCCGAGATTACGAACAACCTATGAAGAATTAGCTTACTAATCATGGTTATATCAAATGGACACAAATATTCTATAGTGAGGGGAGTGCAACTACAGGACTATAGTGGAATGATCCGTTAGTTAACGAATGTTGATTAGCTCCGTTTAAAGAGTTTAGCTAGCTAATCTCGGATCGTTGGAGTCCATTATCTATAGGTTCATTAGGTTCCCCTACTAACTCATATGGATAAACTAGAAAGCAGTATGATAGAATTCGAATTGTTCGAATTAGGTGAAGAGAGAGAAACCGACAAGTATATGTGATATGGTGGTTGGTTTTTCAGTTTAGAGATACAGTTTTAATATTTAAAATGTGATTTAAATATCAAGAATATGAATACCGTTCATATTCGGAAGCTCGAAAATAATGGAAATGGTCAAAGATGTAAAAAGTCAAAGAGTTGACTTTTGAATTTGAAAAGTCCGAAACTCAGAATAAAAGACAAAAAAATTTCTTCTAATGCCTATCTATGGCACCTAAGACTTGGCCACATAAATCTCAAAAGGGTTGAGAGATTGGTTAAGAATGGACTCCTAAATCAGTTAGAAGACAATTCTTTACCTCTATGTGAGTCTTGTCTTGAGGGAAAAATGACGAAGAGATATTTTACTGGAAAAGGTCTCAGAGCCACAATACCCTTAAAGCTCGTACATTCGGACCTCTGTGGACCGATGAATGTCAAAGCTCAAGGTGGGTATGAATATTTCATCAGTTTTTTTATGTTTATTCAAGGTATGGTCATATTTACCTAATGCATCACAAGTCTAATTCTTTTGAAAAGTTCAAAGAATATAAGGCTAAGATTGAGAACTAGTTAGATAAAACAATTAAGACACTACGATCAGATCGAGGTGGGGAGTACATGAACTTAAGATTTCAGGACTATATGATAGAACATAGAATCAAGTCACAACTCTCTGCACCTAATATGCCTCAGTAGAACGGTGTATCTAAAAGAAGAAATAGAACCTTGTTGGACATAGTTCGCTCAATGATGAGCTTTGCTAAGTTACCTGATTCCTTTTGGGGACATGCATTAGAGACTACTGTCTATATTTTGAATAATGTTCCCTCTAAAAGTGTTTCAGAAACACCTTATGTGTTATGGAAAGGGCGTAAATAAAATTTACGTCACTTTAAGATTTGGGGATGCCCGACACACGTGTTGGTGCAAAATCCTAAAAAATTGGAACGTTGTTCAAAACTATGCCTATTTGTAGGTTATCCAAAAGAAAAAAAAGGTGGTCTATTTTACGATTCTCAAGAAAATAAGATATTTGTATCGACAAATGCCACATTCTTAGAGGAAGACCACATAAGAAGTCATCAACCTCGCAGTAGACTAGTATTGAATGAAATTTCCAAAGACGCTACAGGTAGAGCTAGTTCATCTACTAAAGTAGTAGATAAAACTAGTATATCTGGTCAGTCACATCCTTCTCAAGAGTTGAGAATGCCTCGACGTAGTGGGAGGGTTGTTCATTAGCCTAACCGTTACTTGGGTTTAACAGAAACACAAGTCGTCATACCTGATGACGGCATGAAGGATCCATCGACCTATAAACAAGCGATGAAATATATGGACCGAGATCAGTGGGTCAAAGCCATGGACCTCGAAATGGAGTTTATGTACTTCAATTCTGTCTAGAAACTTGTAGATCAACCAAATGATGTAAAACCAATTGATTGTAAGTGGATCTACAAGAGAAAACAAGACCAAGCCGATAAAGTACAGATTTTTAAGGCTCGACTTGTGGCAAAGGGTTATACCCAGAGAGAGGGAGTGGACTAAATTTCTCTCCCGTTGCCATGCTTAAGTCGATTAGAATACTCTTATCCATTACCACCTTTTATGACTATGAAATTTGGCAGATGGATGTCAAGACAGCCTTTCTAAATGACAATCTTGAAGAAAGTATCTATATGGCTCAACCAGAGGGGTTTATCGCACAGGGTCAAGAACAAAAGGTTTGTAAGCTTCAAAAATCCATTTATGGGTTGAAACAAGCTTTTAGATCTTGGAATATAAGATTTGATATTGCGATCAAATCTTATGGCTTTGAACAGAATGTTGACGAGCCTTATGTTTACAAGAAGATCGTCAATTCTACTATAACGTTCTTAGTTTTATATGTTGAAGATATTCTACTCATTGAGAATGAAGTAGGTTACCTAACTGACATCAAGAAATGGCTAGCAATGTAGTTCCAAATGAAAGATTTAGGAAATACGCAGTATGTTCTCGGGATTCAGATTATTTGGAACTGCAAGAACAAAACACTAGCCATGTCTCAAGCAACTTATATAGACAAAATGTTGTCTAGGTATAAGCTGCAGAATTCCAAAAGAGGTCTGTTACCTTATAGATATGGAATTCATTTGTTAAAAGATCAATGTCCTAAGACACCTCAAGAGGTTGAGGATATGAGACACATTCTCTATGCTTCTGTAGTAGGGAGCCTGATGTATGCAATGTTATGTACTAGACCTGACATATGCTACACAGAAGGGATAGTCAGGAGGTATCAGTCCAATCCTAGATATGATCATTGGACTGCCGTTAAAAATATCCTCAAGTATCCTAGGAGAACAAGGAACTACATATTCGTGTATGGTACTTAAGATTTGATCTTTACTGGATACACTGACTCTGATTTTCAAACTGATAAAGATGCTAGAAAGTCTACATCTGGATCAGTGTTCACTCTTAACGGAGGAGCAGTAATGTGGAGAAGTGTGAAGCAAAACTGTATTGCAGACTCCACAATGGAAGCTGAATACGTAGCTGCTTGTGAAGCAGCAAAGGAAGCAGTATGGTTGAGGAAATTCTTGATAGATTTGGAAGTCGTTCCAAATATGCATCTGCCTATCACCCTATATTGTGATAATAGTGGTGCAATTGCAAATTCAAGAGAACCAATAACCCATAAGCACGGCAAGCATATTGAGCGCAAATACCATTTGATCCGACAGATTGTACATCGTGGAGACGTTGTAGTGACCCAGATGTCTTCTGAGCAAAACATTGCTGATCCTTTTACAAAGGCCCTCACGACAAAGTGTTTGAAGGTCACCTATAGAGCCTAGGTGTACAAAGTTTGTAAACTGGGACAAGTGGGAGAACTTTTGGGTATATGCCCTAGTTTATTGTATTCATATGTTTATTGTACTCATATGTTTCTCACTTAAATTCAACATTGTAATACTCCACTAGGAGTTTTAGTCCAAGTGGGAGTTTGTTGGATTTTATGTCCTAAAACTCGTA
>NC_052352.1:9749281-9751569 GCF_009727055.1 Benincasa hispida | reverse complement strand
CATAAAAAGTCAAAATGTTGACTTTTTGGTCAAAGTTTGATTTGGACCAAATGACTGTTTTGCCATTGGACTATAGTTAGTGGGAAAATCCAAACTTTTGTTGGATAATTCCACTAACAAAATAGTGGGCTAGGTGTTGACTTATAGTGGAGACATTAAGCCCACTAAGATAATGGATTATAGGTGTTGGGTTTATATGATTTTGGTTCATGCAATTGTTGCATGGTTTTTTCTATAAATTGGGCTTTTCAATTTAGTTCAAAGAATTTTGCCAATTTTGCCAAATTGTTTTTCTAAAATTGGGCTAAAAAAAGAAAAACCCAAAAACCTACCCAAAGTCCATTTCTTATTTTTCATCTCTTTTCTCTCTCTCAATTTTCTTCACCCACCGGGTCCTACAACTCGGTTCTGAGTCCAGAGTATAGTAGGTCAACTCTAGTGGTGGTCTAGAAGAGTTCAGGTTGAGATTCAACGAGGAAAAGCGTTGTTTGGGAGTTGTATCCCATCCCTTTTAATTCACTGTTTCTTCCTTCAATTGCATGCATCTTTTCCTTTAAATTAAAAGCAATTAGAGTGTAATTAGGTCCTTATTCCGCTGCGTATGTCTCGAGTTCCATCAGATGTATGCAATGTTGTGTACTTGTCCCGATATATACTATGTCGTAGGAATTATCGGCAGATTTCAGTCCAATCCTTGTCTTGACCATTGGACTACTGTTAAAAACATTCTGAAGTATCTTCGGAGAACGAGAGATAATATGCTCGTGTATGGTTCTCAAGATCTGATCCTTACAGAATATACTGATTCTGACTTTTAAACCGATATTGATTCAAGGAAATCAACTTTGGGGTCAGTATTCACTCTTAACGGATGAGCAGTTGTGTGGAGGAGCATCAAACAGAATTGTATTGCGGACTTCACAATAGAAGCTAAGTATGTAGCTGCAAGTGAAGCAGCAAAAGAAGTAGTATGGCTCAAAAAGTTCTTGACAGATCTGGAAGTAGTTCCTAATATGCACCTGCCTGTCACTCTTTATTGTGACAACAGTGGAGCAGTTACAAATTCAAAGGAACCATGAAGCCATAAAAGGGGAAAGCATATTGAGCGGAAGTACCATCTCATTAGGGAGATTGTACACAAAGAAAACGTTATCGTCACTCAGATTGCTTCCCAAGACAACTTAGCTAATCCATTTACGAAAGCTCTCTCGGCTAAAGTGTTCGCACCTAGTAGGACTAGGTCTACGAGTTTTGTATCACTAGGGAAAGTGGGAGAATTTATGGGTATTGAAATGCCCTAGTTTATTATATTTGTACATTTCATTCTCTCCATGTAAACTTAACATTGTATATATTTGTATATATTGATCCACAGGAGTTTTAGTCCAAGTGGGAGTATTGTTGGGTTTTATGTCCTAAAAACTCGTAGTTTATAAAATAATAAACATTTTCTATTATCAATATACTTGTTATTGATCTCATAAATTGTATGAAAGTCTAAATCCAATAAACTAAGACCCAGGACTATTGTATGAGTACTTGAACTTTGTGTGGAGACATAAGAGTGGATCAGGTTCGAGTGAATAGTCAAAATGATCTATGGTACATGAATAAGGTTGGGTACTTTATTCTGGTAACACCATTGGATGCGGCCCACCCTATAGTTGTTACAAAGAGTTGTAAAGTGCTATATACGATGTGATCCTAATTCGTACATATTACAACATGAGGAGTAGAGGCGTCCTATGCAATGAGTTTGCATAAGATTAGGACTGAGAAATAAGTCACTCTTACTTTATAACGTTGTTTACTGTTTAAGACTGACTATTTCACCTAGATGACCTAGGTAACTCGATCTTAATCTTGAGCTAACTATGAACTCCTGTTTATTCGGGATTTCCCTTAGATTTGCACAGTTGAGGATTGACTCAACAGCGCCGACTCAATAAGACTTCTATTTCAGGGGTAAGACCGGATAGATAACTGGAGACATAGAGTGCAAGATGGAGTTTACGCCTACCCGATTTAGGGATAGAAGAAAGATTGTTCTCTCAAGTACTGAATCCAGGTCTTGAACAGGGGCCCCACCCTCTCACTGGGCTGAGAGAGTTTGGTTTAGTGATTGGATCACAAACCAATTGTTCATTAGAGGATCAGTAGGGACTTGAGGAATAAGATGTATTCTCGGGGGTAAAACACATATTTGACCCAGCCGTTATTATGAACAACCTGTGAAGGGTCGACTTGCTAATTATGGTTAAATCAGTAGACATAAATATCTCTCTCTT
>NC_052352.1:9746736-9749036 GCF_009727055.1 Benincasa hispida | reverse complement strand
GTAATTCAAAATTACGAATTAAGGCGAATTAGTTAATCTATATGAGATATAAATTACAATGTTTAATTATGAAGCAATATAACAAGAATATGAAGAATTGTATATATATTTAAATATGATTTAAATATATAAAGATGGATATGTGTTAAAATTAATTTAATATTTGATATTAAATTAATTAAGTTTTATTTAATAATTAATTTATGAAATTAATTAATTTTCTTTTTTAAAATCAAAATAGATTTTATGATAAAATTGAAAAGAGAAAAAAACAACAACAAAACACTAAAATGGGAAAAAGAGATTTTCCATTATCCATCTTTGTAGTTGCTCACACATGAAACATTTGCTTTGGCTTTGTCTTCTCCAAGCATGAGCTGCAACTCATACAACTATTTTCTTTGCATGTTGATGTGCAATATAGTGAAGAAAATGGAGTGAAAAACGAGGATGCAATCTATAGAGATTTTGAGAGAAATTTTGGTTTGAAGAAAGAGTTCTTCAGTTGGTTTTCTACAGTGAGCATTTCTTCTTCTACCCTTGATTCAAGCTGGCTTTGAGTCCCACAACTCAATCTAGAGCACCAAGAGAATAGTGAAGAAGATCTTGAGGTGGTCTACAACAAGATTTGGTGAAAGAGCTTTGAATAAGTTCTACAAGAGGTATGTCTTGAAACTCACCTGTTTCTGCAAAAGCATGCTTTATATTTTACCAAAATTAGTGAATTTGAGTGTTTAGATGATCCTTGTGCTTCCGCTACTGTTGATACAATCCTAGAAAAAAGGACCATATTTTCCAAATGGTAGGTTTGATTCAAGAACCAAAAGTTGGAAGAACAAGAGAGTTTTTGTTTAAATGGTCCCAAGTGATTTGAAGCAAATTTTCATTTAAATCTTAGATAGAAAATAGTTCTCTATGTTTCGTTGTTGTATTTTAATTAGTTCCATGATTTTTTTTAATTGTGAACAAGTTTCAATTATAACAATTCCGGTTCACATTAGTTATCTTTCATTCTCATAAGTTATGCTTCATACAACTTAAGCCTACAAAGGAACACATGTAACAATATTATAGATCCAATGCACTATTAGTCTCTTTTTTTTTTTTTTTTTTTTGTTATCTTAAAGTATACCAAATACGTAAAAGAAATCATGTTATAATTTTCATGTTTTATTGTATAAATTTGTACACAAATTAAAAATACTCAATATTATTTTTAATTTTAATATTATTATTAGTTTAGTTTAAATCGGAATGGATGAAACTTGAATATGTTACATTGAAAGTAGCGGGTAAAACATTTGGAATTATTTAATTCTATTCACATTTAAGCTATACTATTTTACAACTTTTTTTCTTTAAATTATTGATTATTTAAATGAGGAACTATAAAAATAATAATAATAAAATGAGGTGTGTATTTATTAAATTGAGATTCAATAGAGAAGGGATTTAAAGAAAGAGAGAGGTGAATGATGTTTTATTGGGATAGATAAGTAATTTAATAGAGATTAGAAAATGATAAATTATATAACTAGAGTAAATGACCATAGTGGGAGAGGTAGGTATCAGCCAACCATTTACATTTTGAAAAAGAAAAGTAAATCCAGATTTAAGAACAAACATATGCATATTATTGGGAAATGTTAAGAAATTATATACTTCATGAACTAATTTTTATATTTTATCTCATAAAAAAACGCTTTCATTTAAAAGAATGGAAGATTGATTAAAACAGTATGTAATAAAACAGAAATAAAAAACGAATCGCCGAAGTTTTTTTATATATACCTTCACAAATAGACGGTTAAAAAATTTATTTTGTGGTGGTAAAAAATAATTAAAGGCGATAAACACTCACAATCCAAAATATTCACCAATAAAATGAACTTAAAACTAAATATACTAAACTTAGAAATAAATTTGAGTATAAAAGTTGAGGGCCACTAACATAGAAAGAGAGGTAGGGTCAACCAACAAAACAAAAGGAAGAAGGAGCAAAATTTCAATAGGAAAGTAGTTGTGTCTGTGTCAAATAGACACAGAAAAAGTTACAACTTTTTTTAAACAAGGTGTAAACCTATTTTACACTTTTCTTCTGTGTCACTTGCACAGATACAAAAGATCAAAATGGCTTATTAAATTATCAATTTTGCTATGTACAAATGCTATTCGGTTCTTCCCTTCAAGGGCTATTCTCCTAAGAAAATATCATCCTAGCTGGTCAGCAGCAACTATGGCTGGCCGAGTGGGGTTAGAGAATAATCAAGTGGGACAGCTTGAGTGGGACAGCGCTAAAA
>NC_052352.1:9725794-9744657 GCF_009727055.1 Benincasa hispida | reverse complement strand
ATATATATATATATATATATATTCAACATAGGCAATTGAATTTGTGACTCTAAATTTTAGTCTATATAATTTTCTTCACATGATAATTTGATTATGGATTAAAATTTATTTGTAAATTATATAAATATTAAGTCATTGTGTAATAAAGATTGACACATAATTTTGATGAGATCTATCACAGTGAAGACTATGCATTGTTAAATATCTAAAAATATAGAGAATAAATTATTACATTTTCAAGGTGTTTTTTTAACCCATTAATTCTTTTTTAAATTATTGACCGTCAAGAATGCGTTAATGTCTATACCCATCAACCAAAATTGACAAAATTTTTAGACTTGCATGAGATTAGATTTTTCTTATTACAAGAGAAACATGATCTATCACAAATGAACAAGACTTATAAAAATAAGTTCAATGATTAATGGAGTAATATCATGACGCTTTTCTACGAAACATATTAAAAAAATATATATATATAATTTTTTAAAAAACCTTTTTTTATTACATGACAAATTTCAAATGATTGATTAAGTACCTAATACTACATATGTATACATATATTTAAAAAATAATACTAAAATGGATAAGGCAAATTTGTTGGAGAGAAAATTAAAATTAGACAAGTTAATCATAAAGATGCTAGCGAAAAGAGCAATGGAAGAAACAAAATTAATCTTTGGCGATGCTAATAAATTTTTATCATCTTTCATAAAATTCACTTAATTATCTACTAGACCCAATCCGCCAGTGTTAGAATAATTAGCAAATAACTTGATAAATGTGTCGTACTTTACTATGTTAAAAAAACTTTACTAAAATGTAACCATGAGTACTGTAAAAGAAGAAGAAAAAAGTTAAATAATTGAAATCTTCAATCATTTATAAATTTGGGCAAGTTGTTTCATCGTGATAAAAGCAAAAGTGTAAAAGTACAAAACAACATAAATTGTTATTAAGATTTAGGAAAGTGCTCTTTGTATAGGTGACGGAGCCAGAATATTATACAAGGGGCACAAGTTCAGTTAAACATAATTTTAGGTGTATCGACCTAATATTCAACTAATACAACATCGTCAAAATGATCATAACTATCTAATATATGCACAGTGGTAGATCAAGAATTACATGTTAGGGGGACAACTTTATATAAAATTAAAATTTTAGCTCATTAATATCTAAATTTGTGTCATATATAGTTCTTAAACTTTAAATATATACTAAACTAATAATATCTTGATAAGTGCATGTAATATGTAGTACCAGACATTTTCTAAAAAAATAATGAACATACATGTGGAATATATATATATATATAAAAGGAACTTTAAGCAACAAAAATTGGCTAAAATTAAAAAGAAAATAAACCTGTCTCAAATAATAATTAATCTATATCATATCTTATGGGGCACGCATTAATATATGTTCAATATATACAGAAATATTTTTTTTTAATAAAAAATATATATTTATATGCAATACAATATGATGTGAGTGGGGCATGTACCCTCTTTGGCCCCTTCATAAATCCGTCCTTGCTTTGTTTTATAGATAGGCCGTTACAAATGACCAAGAAAATGTTGTTCCTAATTAAACACGGTTTTTTATTTATTTTTTTCTCTTTGCATTTGGTAAGTTATTTATTTATTTATTATTATTATTTTTTTAATAAAGCAATAATTAAAGAATGTCTATTCTGAATAATATAAATTGTCAAACACTAATTAAGGTTTATGAAGGGTAATTGATGTGTTTTGGTGCATCCAGCCCGAGAATTTGTATTTAAATCTCCATGGTTCCAACCCTAAAAAAATACATGTTTTATTTTTTATATAACAAAACCATAATTAACATAATTATATATATGAGGCTTAGTATATTTATTCTATCCATTTTGACTTTCAGTTTCATCAATTAAAATGTTTAATTACTTATTAATTTTGAAACATCTTACTACCAAAATGAGAATAAAGACGGTTAAGAGATATATATTTTGCAATGCTAAAAACAACCTCATGTATGATTTTAGAAAAAGAAAGGCTAACAAGCTATATTTAAAAACAACTTCATGCATAGAAAGGCTAACAAGCTATAGTTAAAAGAGTCTTAAAAAGAACATTCAAGAGTTACAATATAATATATTTGATTAACAAATTAAAACATTCACTAGCTTGGAGTCCTAATAGTAGACTATCAATTTTTACATCGCAACATTTTTTGGAACTTTAGTTTTAATACATATTTACATGTCTAAAGTTTATGTTGAAAGGTCACGCACACATTATTAATTGGATCGAATGTTTGTAACTAGCTTCTTTTAAAACACTATTCTGGTAAGGTTAGTTTACTTTTTACGTTTTGACTTTAATTAATTGCTTTCCTTTTCCAAATTATAAGATTATTTATGAGCAAGACTTGTACATTTTGAGAGAGGGATGTTCATAAATGAATCAAATGGTAACTGAGTTTAATCTAGGGATCATGAAATTTGGAAGAGCTAAGTAAAATATTTGGGATATATATATATGTATGTATGTATATGTATATATATATACACATATATGTATGTATGTGTATATATATATATATATATATGTATGTATATATATGTATGTATGTATATATATGTATGTATGTATGAGATTTAAATGAAGACATTAAAAGAAAACAATGAATTAATTTGAGATTTAAAGAAAAAGATTAGGTGGAATGGTGATTTTTATTGAGATAGATAAGAAAGTTAATAGAGATTAGAAATGATAAATAATATAATTAGAGTAAATGACCATAGTGGGAGAGGTGGGTATTAGCCAAACATTTACCCAAAATAATTCTCGTGGTGGTATTAAAATGACCATGATCTTGGTTAAAACCTTCATGTTGTTGGGTTCATGCCCTAAATCTCGTGGGTAAAATAATAACATTCACGTAGTTTGTAATTGTAATGTACAAACGATTTATTTATTTAATAAAATGTTAGATGTTTTATTCGACATTTAGTAGCATTAACCCACAAACCAATAAACTAGCATCAAAAGTTATCTTTTATAACTTAAATATGTATGTAGAGGCATACAAGTGGATCGTGTTTAAGGTCTGTAGTAGATAGATAAGGTTGGGTACCTTATCTTGGCGACACTACGAATATGGTCTGCTCTGTAGAGGTTACAATTGTTGTAAAGTACTACAAATGATATGATCCTAATCATTCATGTAGAGACATGTGAGTGGGGGTGTTTTATACAAAGGAGTTTGTATAAGACCGGATCACGAAATGATTAGTCTCATTATATAACACCGTTAATAATAGAATTTACATTTCACCAGGATGACCATAGGTTACATGACCTGAATCTTGAGTGAGTCGTGAACTCTTATCTATGAAGGCAGTTCTTTGATTTGTATGGGCGAGAGGAGCTGGGAATACAATTACACAAGATGAAATTCACTCATTTCCTAACATTTGGGTAAGTAGATAAATTGCTCCCTTAATGGCTGATTCCGGGGCTTGAAGAATGTGACGCCACACCCTCTCTTACACCGAGAGAGATTTGGTCATAGTTGGACTATGACTTATTGTTCATTAGAAGATCATTGGTACTTAAGGAGTTAGATGCAACTATAGGGGCAAAACAATAATTTTGGTCCAGTTGTACTTACGAGCAATTTATGAAGGGTCATCGCACTGTTGACTGGTTATATCCAATGAACACTAAAATATATCTGTAGTGCAAAGAGTGTGCCAGTTAGTATCAAAATCGTAGGGCATGTTTTGTTTGAGCAAAGTACTAAGAGGTTCCACAATTTTTGAAAATTCTCTAATGAATCTCATATAAAAGCCTGCATGCCCTAAGAAGCTTGTGAACGCCTTGATATTTGTAGAGACTGGTAATTTTACAATCACATCTACCTTGCCATTTTCAACCTCCAAACCTGCCTTGGAAACTTTGTGCAAGAACTATTCCTTCGGGCAGCATGAAATGACATTTCTCCTAGTTGAGCACTAAATTGGTCTCCTTACATCGGGCGAGGACAACTTCCAAATTATTAAGGCAAACAGAATAAGAATCCCAAAAATAGAGAAATCATTGATAACAGGCAGAAATGCACGTTATTACAACGCAAAGATATAAAACACTGTGGGTATGCGACGATAGAAATATGCAAAATCGTGTCCAAAAGCATTAAGTTGAGAATATTACGATCGCATGCGCCCATCGCATTAAAGCAGCTAATTTACTTACTTTGTTCAGGAAAATGCATTGGCGCAAAGCAAATTGCGATATATACACAGTTCGCCATATACATAGAAGATAAATCATAGATAGTCGTTAGTCTGTAATTCATATACTTAGAAGGCGGAGGCAAGCGAAGAGAGAAGACGCCGAAAGATCATTCCTGGTTAGCTCGAGAAACTGTCGGGAAGTGCTGCAAATAGAGATAGGGTCGAATCTTGCGAAAGCAAGAACATTCTTTTGGGCAGAGTAGAGTAAAACGCAGTGTAAAAGCCTCGGGAAACAAGACATTGCTACCGAGCTTCTTATCTCTATCTTCCATTGTTGTTTTGTATTCTGACTTATTTATAAAATTGAATTTGCATCTCAACATCTGTTCAATCTCTTCACATTTTGCATGAGTAGCTAAATTTCTAAATGGTTTGAGAAGTACTTAGTAAGCATGACCTAAGAACTTCATTTTATGCGATCATCTTATCTTATGTATACGTCATTTACCCTTTAGAGATATTTGACAGAGTAGTCTAAAGAAAGAACCTAGACTTGAGAGAGTCAGGTTAGAATCTAGGCTTGAGAAAGTCAGATTAGAACTATATAAGCGAGAGATAGAGACTTAGAGATAAGCTCTATTTGCTATCATGCATCGCATGCACCCTAGAAATAGAATATGATAGTATGCGGTCGCCTTGTGTATGTGTGTATCATTCATCATCGCATAGACAAGAATAGAGGCTTAGACATAAGTCCTATAGACATTATCGTATACATTGCATGCGTCCTAAAATTAGGAACTACGACATTTGCATTGAGAGATGACATGCTATTGTGTGTGTGTAGAATGATCGCATAACTTGAATGCAATTTTGGGAAATGTTAGCTAAATCTCTTCTTAACTCGTTCCCCGCAACTCATTGCAACTTTTGCTATCATTAACTCTTTACAGAACTAAGAATGCTACAGTTTTGATGACTATCTTCTTGTATACACAAGATTCGTCAACGTTCTGTTCAAAGTCATAAGATTTTATCGCAGTGTCAAATCTTATATTCCAGGATCTGCACGCTTGTTTCAATCCATAAATGAATCAATTAAGCTTACAGACTTTCTGTTCCTGTCCTGTTTCGGCAATCCATAAGTACATAGACTCCATTTCATCATCCATGACTTTTATCCATTGTCCCCTGTCAACATTTTTCATTGCCTTCTTAAAGGTTAATGGATCCTCTAAACCATCATCTTGTATGATGTTTTGAGTTTCTGTTAAACCCATGTAGCATTCAAGTTGTTGAATAACCCTCCCACTATGACGAGGCATCCCCAACTCTTAGGATGGATGTGACGGGACAAAAACCGTTGTTGATGGACCAGCTTGATCAACAACTCTTGTTCATTTATCTGTAGTATCTTTAGACAGTTCTTTCAATATTAGTTTACTGCGAGGTAGATGATTCTTAATATGATCCTCTTCCAAGAAAGTTACATTTGTCGATACAAACACTTTATCTTCTCGGGGATCATAAAAGTATCCTCCTTTTGTTTCCATGGGATATCCTACAAATAGGCATAATTTCGAATGTGTATCCAATTTTTTAGGATTTTGTACCAACACGTGTGTTGGACAACCCTAGATGCGGAAATGACGTAAACTTGCTTTGCGTCCTTTCGACAATTGATATGGTGTTTCTAAAACACTTTTGGATGGAAAAATGTTCAGGATATAAACTGCAGTCTGTACTACATATCCTCAAAATGATTGAGGTAATTGAGCATAACTCATCATAGACCGAACCATGTCCAACAAGGTTCAATTTCTCCTTTCTGCAACACCGTTTTGTTCCAGGTGCAGTTTGGGATTGAATTCCATGATCTACTAGATAGTTCTGAAATTGCAAATCCATATACTCACCACCTCGATCAGATCGAAGTGTTTTAATTCTTTTACTTAACCGATTTTCAGTCTCAACCTTCAATTCTTTGAACTTTTCAAGAGTTTTAGACTTGTGACTGTTTAAGTAAATATAGCCATATCGAGAGTAATCGTCAATAAAACTAATGAAGTACTGATATCCTCCTCGAGCTTTAACATTCATCGGATCACAAAGGTCTGAATGTATAAGTTCAAGAGGTTCTTTAGCACGAAGACCTTTGTCAGAAAAAGATCTTTTCGTCATTTTTCCCTCAAGACATGATTCACATGGAGGTAGGGAATTATCTTCTAACTGATTTAGATGACCGTTTTTTACCAATCTCTCAATCCTATTGAGATTAATGTGACCAAGCCTGAGGTGCCAAAGATAGGCGTTAGGAGAAATTTTTCGTTTTTTATTATGAGTTTCAGCCGTTTTAAACATCTCTATATTTAAAATAGCTTTTGCTTCTATTGGTTGTAATATGTATACGTTATTTGAAAGTCTAGTAGAACAAATATGAACACATCTTGAATAAATAAACACTTCATTATATTCAAAAGATACACTGTACATATTCTCTAAAAGACAAGAAATGGAGATCAGATTCCTTTTCATTTTAGGTACAAAGAACATATTCTTGAGTAAGATAAAAGAATCTCCAAAAAAATAACTTCACATCTCCCGTTGCTTCAGTTGAAATGGCTTCACCTGTACCCACCTTGAAAATCATCTCATATTCAGAAAGTCTTCTTCAAGAACTAGTTTCCTATGGAAAAGTATAAACATGATTAGTGGCACCTGAATCTAATATCCAGAGGTGAGAATTTTCCACTATACATGTTTCAACAACTAGTAAATCATATTTACCTTGTTTATTCTTTTTTGCTTTCTTTTCAGTGAGATATTTTGGGCAATTCACTTCCAATGCCCAACCTCTCTCCAATGGAAACATTTTCTCTTGGGAGTTTTGTTTTTGTTTTTCTTCATAAAGGTTTTCTTTTTCCTCTTTCCTTTCTTATTCATATGTACGGTTTTATCTTTAGAAGAAGAAGAAGGACCAGCTTTCTTATCATCAACGAGTTTCGTACCAGACGTAGACGTAGACCCTCTGTAATACTTTTTCAGTTTAAAAATAACATTTATTTTCTTTTCCTTGAGTTTCATCATCGATTGATAAGTTTGCAATTCATTCAACAACGTCGTTAAGTTATAAGTGATTTTGTTCATGACAACATTTGTCCTGAGCGGCAGATAACTCTCAGGAAGAGATTCCAATATCATGCTCACTTGACTTGTTTTGTCTATCATAGCCCCATGAGCCTCTGCGATGTTAAAATGGACCATCATGTCAAGAACATGTTCTCTCATGTTGGTTCCATTCTTCATACGCGTCACATACACATATTTAATGGCTTTAGGTCTAACAGACGATGACGGTTGCCCGAACATCTCCTGTAATCAAAATTAGACCGAATTGAAAGCTTAAAAGATGCTCTGAAAGAGTAAAACAACATGCAGCAGAAGTATCAATGATCCATAAGCTTTCTAATTCACTAATTTTAGCAAAAACTAAAGCATGCTCTTCTTAAAAAGTGGGTTTTTTCTAAATATACCTTTGATGAACTCTCCAAGAAAACGCTTGTTCAGCTATTTCCTTCACTTGTTATCAACGTGAACCACCTTAAAGCCTTCTCTACTATGCTCATGAAGCTTTAGGCAGAGTTGTGGGACTCAAGAACAACTTGAAGATGTGAAAAAATCAGAGAAACTCGCAGCAGCCTAACTGAAGAAGACAACTTCTTCTTCAGAAAAATTTCTCTCGAAATTCTCTATTATTCTTCTTCTCCAACAACTCCAATCTTCTTTATATATATTTGATGAACATGCAAAGAGATGGAGTGTATGGCTTGCAGCTCATGCTTGGAGAATCAAAGTAGAAAAGATAATGCTTTTTTTGTGAGCATAAAGATGATGATAATGGAAAAAACCCATTTTCCATTTTTGTGCAACATGCAAACGAAATTTCATTTTCTTTTTAAAACAAAAAATGATTTTAATTCAAAATTTGATTTTCTTAAATTAATTTAAAAAAACAATTAATTTCATATCAAATATTAAATAATTTTTTTGCACAATAATCATCTTTATATATTTAAATCATATTTAAATATTTATTCTCTTATTCCATTTAATTTGAATGTTTCAAATTAGTTTCTCAAGCTACCTTAAAGCTTATCCATTTACGAGCTAGTAGGGGGACCTTGCGGACCTACAGATCATGGACTCCAACGATTTGAGATTAATTGGCTAAACTCATTAGTCTGATCTAACATCCATTCGTTAACTAATGGGACACTCCACTATAGCCCATAGTTGAACTCCCCTCACTGTTGATATATTATGTCCACTTAATAACCATAATCAGTAAGTCGATCCTTCACAGGTTGTTCGTAATCACAGCTAGGTCAAAAATGTCGTTTTACCCCTGTGACTACATCTTGTTCCTTAAGTTCCTACTGATCCTCTAATGAATAATTCTGATTCATAATCTCTATGAATCAAATCCTTTCTCTATCATGAGAAGGCGGGGCCTCGATTATTCAAGACCTAGAGTCAGTACTTAAGAGAATAACCTATCTGCTAACCCTAATAGAGTAGGAGTGAATTCCATCTTGTAAGGCTATGTCCCCAGCTATTCATCCGATATTATCCCTAAAATTGTAAGCTTATTGAGTAGTGCTTTGGACTACTCTCACCGTTTACAGATCAAAGGATAATCCCGAACAAACAGGAGTTCATAGCTAGCTCAGAATTAAGATCGAGTTAACCTAGGGTATACAATAAATGAAATAGTCAGTTTTAACAGTAAACGGTAGTTATAAAGAAAAGTGACTATTTTCATGGTCCAGTCTATATGCAAACTCATTGCATAGGATGCCCCCACTCTCATGTCTCAACATGTACGATTTGTGGATCATATCATTTGTAGCATCTTACAACTTCTTGTAACAACTACAGAGTGGGCCACATCCAATAGTGTTACCAGGATGAGATATCTAATTTCATCCATATACTTATTAGACCATTTAGGCTATATACTATCAACTTGATCCTGTTTATGTCACTACATAAAGCTACAACATTCAGACTATAGTTAAGGATGCGTTTATTGGATTTTCATAATAAGATGCAAAATCAACAAGTCATTGTTATTTATTAAATAAAATGTTTAACACGAACTGCGAGTTCTAGGACATTCCCAAAAAAACCAACTTATTATTTTTGCCACCATAAAGGAATCAAAATTTACCATCGCATAAGTAACTCAGTAGTCCTTGTGTTCGACCCTAGACTTACCAGGCAACCTAGTAGGATTTATACTTGGATTTTACTAGGAAAACTTACATGTGCAACGCATAGTTCACCACCGCAATTTTGTATCATTGTTTCATCACATTCACAACGCATCAAGTTTTTGGCGCCGTTGTCGGGGACTACGATAGTACATATTGCGCTAACATTAACTTTTTTATTTTCTTTGCAGCTTTCAACCTCTGTGCACTGCCTTTCCTTTGGTAAGGGAAGAAGTGGGTGTCATATGAACGAAGGACAAGTTCCTGAGCCCAACTACGACCCAGAGATTGAGAGAAATTTTCGAAGAAGAAGAAGAAATAACCGCCGATAACAACAAAAGAGAAATCCCAACATGGCAGAGCGACTGGAAGACAGAGCACAAAATGCAAATAAATACCCGCACCCCCAATCTCGAATCAAACAGTACTCCAGAATCAGGCGACGTCTATTTGCAATCTCAAAATTCAGATAGAACAAATTGCAGGTGAGCTCAAAAGTAGACCGCAAGGGGTGTTGCTGAGTTCAATTGAGCTCCGCAACTCAGGGAATACGGGAAAGGAGCAGTGTCAAGTTGTGACGTTGCGAAGCGAAAAAATAATAGCAAAAGAGAAGAAGGAGCCCAACCGAACTATTCCAGTTGCGATGGAATCAAAGATCCCGTTGACTCAAGAGGAACCAGAAGAGAATGAGACGATGAAACCGGAAGTTGCCTTCACTTCTAAGCCTAAGGAACAAGAAAGCGTGAAAATACAGCAGCCACCATTTCCTTAGAGACTTAAGAAGAAAAAAAATGATGAAGTGCAGTATCATCGCTTCATGGGCATGCTGAAACAGTTACATATCAACATCCCTTTCACTGAAGCGATTGACCAAATGCCAAAATATGCGAAGTTTTTGAAAGACATGGTGATAAAGAAAATAAGCACAGGTAAGTTCGCAACGGTGGCATTAACACAAAAGTCAAACACCATCATTCCATAAAAAATGCACGACCCCGAAAGTTTCACAATACCCTACTCAATTGGAGGGATATATATAAGTCAAGCGCTTTGCAATCTCGGGGCTAGTATCAACTTAATGCCTCTTTCAATTTTTAAACAGTTGAATGTGGGGCAGCTGAAGCCCACAACGGTGACTCTCTAGTTGGCAGATAGGTCCCTAGTTCATCTAGAAAGGAAGGTGAAGGATGTCTTGGTCTTGATTGACAAGTTTATCTTACCGACAGATTTCATCATCCTCGATTATGAAGCAGACAAGGATGTACCCATCATTTTGGGACGACCATTTTTATCCACTAGTCGCGCTCAAATTGATGTGTACAATGAAGAGATCACGTTGAGTGTGAATGGAAAGAAGCTTAGGTTTGACATTATTAAGGCCATGAAGTATCCGGAAGGAGAAGACCTAACAGATTCCGACAATGAACCCAACTATTATGAAGAAGAAAAGTCTGAAGATGAAAGAGAGGATGGGATCGCATCCGTAGTAACCTACAATGCGATCGTGGAAACAACAACAAAAGAAGAAAAACTGACGTTGAATGAAGAGAGAAAAGCACAACAACCATCCTTGGAAAAACCACCCACTATGGAATTGAAAACCTTGCCAAACCACCTGAAGTATGCTTTTCTGGGGCAAAATGAAAATCTACCAGTAATACTTTCCTTTGCACTTCAAGAAGAACAAGAGCATGTGCTGCTGAGCATCCTGAAAAAGTATATAAAAGCAATAGGATGGACGCTAGCAGACATTAGAGGAATCAACCTTGCATATTGCATACACAGGATACGTCTTGAGGAAAACCAAAAAGAGTCGATCGAACATCAACACAGACTAAACCCTGTGATGAAGGAGGTCATGAAAAAGGAGATAATCAAATGGTTGGACGCAGGCATTATTTATCCAATCGCCGATAACACGTGGGTCAGCCTAGTGTAATGTGTGTCCAAGAAGGAAGGGATGACGATAGTCCCAAATGCAAATAATGAATTAATACCAATGAGGACCGTCACTGGCTGGCGGATCTGCATGGACTACCGCAAACTTAATATGGCGATAAAAAGAAGGATCAATTTCTCTTGCCTTTCATTGGCCAAATGCTAGATTGCCTAGTAGGAAATAATTACTTCTGCTTTTTTGGATGAGTATGCAGGCTACAACCAAATCATGATTTCTTCTAAAGACCAAGAGAAAACCACATTCACCTGCCCTCGTCAGAGCGAAACGTTTGCTTTTCGATGCATGTCATTCGGATTATAAAATGCGCCGAGCACGTTCCAGAGGTGTATGATGGTCATCTTCTCTGAGTATCTTGAAGATTCAATGGAATTTTTATGGACAACTTCTCAATGTATGGGCAAAACATATGAAGTCTATCTAAAAAATTTAGAAAAGATACTGAGAAGATGTGAAGAGACGAACCTTGTGCTGAATTGGGAGAAGTGCCACTTCATGGTGAAGGAAGGTATTTGTCTCAGGCACAAAGTCTTCTAAGGAAGGGCTGGAGGTGGATAAAGTGAAGATAGAGGCCATTGAAAAGCTCTCTAACCTCCTCCAACAAATGTGAAGGCTGTCAGGAGCTTCCTGGGGCATGCAAGATTTTATCAACGCTTTGTGAAGGACTTTTTGAAGATTGCGCGACCATTGAGTGGCGTTGCTGGAGGCAGAGAGAACGTTTGACTTTGATGAACAATGCCTCAACATAGTCAAGATAACTAAAGAAACATACGGCACTATGTTGATCACAACCAGACTAGACGAAGCCATTTGAATTGATGTGCGACGCTAACGGTTTATGCGATGGGGGTGGTGCTAGCACAAAAGAAGAAATAATGCTACACCCCATCACATATGCGAGTAGAACCTTGAACCCTGCCCAAACAAATTTACACTACCAAGGAAAAAGAACTTCTTGCGGTGATCTTTGCGTTGGAGAAAATTCAGAGCTTACTTGTTGGGATCTAAAGTGATCGTTCATATCGACCACTCGGCAATCAAAATATTTAATGAAAAAGATGCAAAGCCGAGGTTGATTCGATGGGTTCTCCCTCCTTGAAGAATTCAACATGGAAATCATCAAATCGCAAGGGGATGGAGAAACCAGGTTGCGGACCATCTATCAAGATTAAAAAATCCGAAAGTCCGACCGCAAACCAGCCGGAGGTGAACGCAACCTTCCAGATGAGCAGCTATTCAAAATTGAAAGAGTTACCATGGGTATGCAGATATGCTCAATTATCTGGTTTGTGAACAATTCCTTGAGAACTACACAGACCACCAAAAGAGGCGGCTTAGACACGAATGTAAATCATGTTATTGAGACGAGCCAAATATTTACAAAAGGGGTCAGACCAAATTTTGTGCTATGCGTACCGGAAGCTGCTCAACAGCGCATACTAGCCCAATGCCATGACTCACCGTATGGTATTTTGGAGGCCAACGCACAGCAACAAAGGTGTATAAAGTGGATATTTCTGGCCAACTTTATTCAAGGACGCAAGAGCTATGCAATGAAATGTGACAAATGCCAAAGCAACAGGCAACATTTCATGGAAAGAATTGCGATGCGATGAATATTTAACTTAGAATTTGAAGCTATTCGACGTAGGGACATAGACTTTAGGGGGCCATTCCACCATCAAATTGGTCACAAATTACATCATGTTGGCTGTCGATTATGTTTCCAAATGGGTTGAAGCGGTATCGTGCGTCGCAAGCCGATGCAGCGGTAGTTCTCCAAGTTCTTCTTGCGGAAAAATATTCTCACTCGTTTTGAAACACCCCCGGCCATAATAAGTGATGAAGGCTCCCACTTTGTTAATAACATCATCAACAAATTGCTGCTCAAGTATAATATCCACCATAAGATCGCCACCGCATACCATTGATGACTTGTAGAAATACAAGTTATTTATGTTGTTTTATTTAGATATTGCGGCAAAAAGAGAGGAAAGTTGCGTCGATAGTATAAAAATTGGCTAAGAAATATTAAAATTATGAATGTTGTAAACACACCCACTAACACCATTGCGATGGAGAAATAGAATGTTTTAGTCTCTGTTTTGCAGGAAATAGGTCACCGCATGCGTTCATGGCTCGAAAATAAAATAAACAACGATACATCACATTACGCCCATCAATCAAGAATGAAGAGATGATCAACGTAATGATGGCGCATGCGACAATCGATCTTAAGCTTTAGTGATCAATGCATTTCAACCGCATGTGGTAATAAAAAACACCACCACATGCGACAATAGATCGAAGATGTGAAGAGCAACGCATTCGTGGACGATTCTGACAAGTGTACAACTTTTAGTTGTGCAATTATGACGGATTGATCGTGAAACAGAAAGGAATTTTTCATTCCGCCATTTCAGGAACTACCATAATTAGACAATGGGGACCACAAATTCAAAGAGCCAAGGTCTCACCTATACATAGCTTCTTCAAATTCGCTGAAAGATATACATGATATACACATACATGATATACTGAGACTGATATACTAAAACGGCGAGAAAGAGAGGTGGTCTGAAGCGATTACAGAGTAAATCCGAGAGAACGATGAGACAAGGCCGAGAGATGAGTCTCTGAGCAGAGAATTCTTCCGATTCTTGAAGTTGAAGCTCTGTGTAAGGGTCAATTCTACTGGGAAAGCAAGCCTGAGAGGGAAGCTTTCCTCTCCACCACATTTATACGCCGGCAAGCACAAGTCTCTGATCGGGATTTGTGTCAAGACGTTGACACTCTTTTCGTATTTGTTTCTATTCTCTAATTCATCTTCTGTATTCATCTTCTTTAATTCCTCATTCATAAACATGTATTAAATGCTTAATTTTAGAATTAAATGTCATCATCGTCATCGTTATCAGCTCTCTGTCTCTTTCCATACTTTTATCATTCATTTTCTCCATGATGTGTTCTTAATCCCCAGGGTAAAAAGCGAGAATTAAGCGAGTGAGTTAATTTGGAATTAATTAAGTTTAGCTAAAGCATGCTTGACTGCATCTTCACTTGTGAAAGTAGAAGTGAAGATGTTATTCAGCCTATCGAGAGAAGGTTGGAAGAATGCGTTAACTAAAACGAGAAGTATTTCCAGAGATGGAAACAACCTTGCGTTCATCACGTTCATCTCTGTTTCACCATAGACATATGGGAATGCGGCCGATCACCGAGAGGTGTAAGCCAAGGGAAAGTGGAACTTTAGTTGCATCCTTAACACGATTGTCGAACTTGCGATGTTTTTACTTTGTACTCTTTCTCTTTCTGCCTCATTCATAAGACTTGCATCGCATTCATCAATACTTTTGTACAACTTCACTGTCAGTCCTCAACCCCAGTATCATGTATCTTGTACCATGTATCATGTATCATAGTAGTTTAGGAATTTACTTTATCAACGCATTTTTACTTTACAACGCATTTTTATTTTATCAACACATTTTTACTTCAACGCAATTTACATTTCTGTACAAACCAAAATTCTTTATTCATTATTAAAACTGGTCACATGTATCACATAAGTATCGCATTAACAACAACAATCCTCGTGTTCGACCTCGAATCACTCTGAGAAACTTGCGTTGGAATTATACTTGGTTTCAGCGCAAGGAAACTTGTGACACGTACTACTTCATCGCATACTACGAGTACATCAATATCAATGCATATACTTAGAACGTAGTATCGCATAAAATTATCTTTATCGCAAAGCACTTGAGCGCGTTTAGAGCATCATTCATTGATTCATCAGCGCAATAGATAGACAATATTCCATTTTCACCGTTACAAGTTTATGGCCACATGAGCTTGTATTACATTCATCCATCAGTAGTGTGTATAAGCGATACAAAACATAACACAGCATAACATTGGGATTGTTGTCGAAAGTATGGGGCATAGACTTTATAGGGCCATTTCCACCATCAAATGGTCATAAATACATCCTGTTGGCCGTCGATTATATTTCCAAATGGGTTGAAGTGGTATCGTGGGTCGCAAGCGATGTGGCGGTAGTCTCCAAGTTCTTGCGGAAAAATATTTTCACTCGTTTTGGCACCCCACGTGCCATAATAAGTGATGAAGGCTCCCACTTTGTTAATAACATCATCAACAAATTGTTGCTCATATATAATATTCACCATAAGGTCGCCACCGCATACCATCCACAAACAAATGGCCAAGCTGAAGTGTCTAATAAGGAAATTAAGCTGATCTTAGAGAAGGTGGTGAAGCCTTCACGTAAAGATTGGGCAATGAAGCTGGACGATGCCTTATGGGCATATAAGACCGCCTATAAAACACCTATAGGCATGTCCCCGTATGTGCTAGTGTTTGGAAAGGCATGCCACTTACCGCTTGAGTTGGAGCATAAAGCAATGTGGGTAGTGAAAAAACTCAATTTTGATTTGAAGACCGTAGGGAAGGCAAGGAAACTTCAGTTGGTCGAGCTTGACGAATGGATAACTCAAGCATATGAGAATGCCAAGATCTACAAGGAGCGCGTAAAACGTTGGCATGACAAACAACTATGCGAAAAGAATCTCCAAGTCGGACAGAAGGTCTTGTTATACAATTCTCGGCTACGACTTTTTCTCGGAAAATTAAAATCACGATGGTCTGGTCCATTTATAATCAAAGAGGTATGCCCGCATGGAGCGGTTGAGTTATTCAATGAGGATGGGACCAACGCATTCAAAGTCAACAGGCAAAGAGTCAAGATATATCATGGAGAAGACTTGCATCGCGAGAAAACCTCCTTGGACCTGAGGAATTCCGACTAAAGAAGAAGTGGGCAGTCCCTGCGCAATCATAATTCAAACTCATCGGGGATGAAATCTTTTTGAAGTATCATTTTAAATCTTCATTTTATGAACTCACTCTACCTTTTTATCTCCTTTATCCTTTTTATATCCTTTTTACACCTTCATTTCAAAAAAATAAAATAAAAAAACTTTTACTCTGTCTTTTATTTTTTTACCCTCTTGATGTTTTTAGCAACGATTGAGGTAAACGATTGTGGTGGAGCTATGCGATAACCGAAAAACGCGACTTGTTCGTTCGGCCATCGAAATCGAAGAAATCGGCTCACCGCAAAGAAGGATGCGATCACAGATGATACGGGCAGTAGAGCAAATTTGGGGGTTGTATCTCTCTTTGACTTTGTCTATTCCAAATTTTGCATTATCGCATCTCATGCTTAACATTGATAATTTTATCACCGCATCCTCTTTATTCGGCACAAGCATTAAATGTTGATTACTTTAGTTAGTCACCGCATTATTTTCCCATACCAATTATGATTTCAATAACGAAACGCATGCCTCTATTTCTCATCACATGTACTAGGATCAACTCAATTTCAGGACAGTCAATTCATGAAATATTTCTAGAAGTTAGTGGTCCACTAGCTTTCTTGCAAACTGACTTTTACGAAACTTCCTAAGAGCATCGCATGAATTCTTTCAGTCTATCAGCAATGAGGACATTGTTGCGTTTAAATTTGGGGGTGCCGGTATTTATTTTCAACCTTGCTACCTTTAGACATTTCAACCAAAAAAAAAAATCATATCGTTGCGATCGGATCCTACTCGTAGTTGGATATCTGCATGACACTGATAACGGGCAGAAATGCACGTTATCATAGTACTAAGTTCTTAAACAATGTTGGATTGCGTTGATGAAATATGTTAAATTGCGTCCATTAAGCATAAATTCTATAATATTGCGGTCACATGTGTCCAACGCATTAGAGTAGTTGATCTTTACATTTTTGTGCAGAATATGCGTTAACGCAATGTAGAGAGTGCGATCATAGGAATACATTGGTCGAGCGTAACTTCACCACAAGACTTTGCGTTGATCGTGCTCGCAAACATTCGCCCAAGAAGAATCACCACAACTTGGTCAGCGCAACATGGTGGGCGCATCTGGGTGAAAGGACAATTTAGAGCGATGGAACAAAAAGCTGACGGTAGTCAGATCCAAATTAAGTTGACAGTCGATAACGGTCACGAAGTACATTCAACTTTATCGGTGACAATTATTCGGCGCATCAGTCAGGAATTAAAGTTGTCCCATCTGTATAACCGGGAGAGAGAAGTCGCCTTTCACCATAGAAACTTTATAAATATCAAGTGCATTCTTCAGAGAAGGGGTTAAGCAGTCGATTAATTCATCACTTACAAGTTCACGCCTTTATCCATAGTTTTCTTGAGTTTCCTGGTAAGTCTAGGGTCGAAACACAGGGACTTGTGAAAATAGTTGCGTTGTAATGTTATGAAACTTTATGTAACGAGTAAATAAATAAAGTGTCGGTGTATTGTTTGCGTTGATGAAAAAGAAGTAAATAAAGGCGGCGAATTTGAGAAAGATAGTTGCGTTGATAGATACAATGAGTATGCAATGAACGGGTTGAGAAGGTCTTTTAGCTAGCGTACTCAGGAATGGCGTCAACCTTGCGATCATGTTACAAACATGCACAGCAAGTCATTTCCCAATGTAAATGCGATGCTCCTTAGTCTAGGTGCATTGTTTGTATGCAAAATGTCCATAGAGCTTATCCCTAAAGTCTCTTTACTCTTGATCCTATGCGTTTGATGCAAAATGCATGAAAGCAAGGTGAGCGCATACAATCATTCTTATATTACTAAGATGCATGCGATGCGTTGATAACAAATAGTGCTCATTCCTAAACGCCTATTCTCTGTTTATGCGTTATAATCTGGTTTTTCCAAACCTAGATTCTGGACTTAACCTTCCCAAGTCTAGATCCTGTCTTTTAGATAACCCTCCGAGTATCTCTAATGACGAATGAAGCATACATAAACAAGATAATCGCAAAGATGAAGATTTCCTCGTTATGCTAGTAACTACTTCTCAACCCCAACTAATTTAGCTGCTCATGCATAAATAACAGAGAGTGAATAGATATTTGAGAAAGACATTTCATTCTTATAACTGAGTTGAGTACAAAATGATAATGGAAAAGTAAGGAGAGAGCCTGGTAGCAATTCCTTGTGACCACGAGGCTTTGTTTACACGCTGATATTCTCTATTCCTGATCTACGAAATTTCCCACCTTCCAGCTAGGGCGCTCGGCCTCTCTCTCTTCTTGGAGCTTGCCGTGTGTTTCCAAAGTCTTGTCAGAACGAGTCTATCGGCAACCTTCTTCCTCGCGTCGCCTTAAAATGAAAGAAAACTATGGAAAAGCGCGTGAAGCTTGTAAGTGATATGAATTAATCGAACTGCTTAACCCCTTCTCTGAAGAATGCACTTTATATTTTATAAAGATTTCTATGGGTGAAAGGCGACTTCTCTCTCCCGGGTTATACAGAGTCGGACAACTTTAACATTCCTTGAC
>NC_052352.1:9707716-9725769 GCF_009727055.1 Benincasa hispida | reverse complement strand
AGAGGAATTTACACTCGAATTCCACTGGGGAAACTTGAGTGCACAATGCAATCCATCAATGCATATCATCCATATTTCCACTTAACAAAAACATCGCATCAGACACCCGTGGGGGAAAGCCAAAACGAATGTAGGAATCGTGATCAATGCATAATAAAATGATCGCAACTCCACTGCTAAATAGGCATGAGTTTAGACTGAGAAAGAACGTTGTGCTCGTAGTTGGATGCTTGTATGACACCCGTGGGAGCAATCCAAAATGAAGGCTAGGCACTTGGATCAGCGCAAGGTCATAAAAAGAATATCTAAACTACGCAAAGATAAAAATCATTCAAAAAAACCCCGGTTGATTTTTTTTTTTTTAAAATAAATCATGTGATGTCCTGAAAACAAGTAAAGTCTTTTTTAAGGTTAAACTTGAGGTCCCTAAGTCTTAGAAATATTTTAAGAAGAGATCAGGATAGAAATT
Organism: Benincasa hispida; assembly: GCF_009727055.1. Classification (NCBI taxonomy): domain Eukaryota; kingdom Viridiplantae; phylum Streptophyta; class Magnoliopsida; order Cucurbitales; family Cucurbitaceae; genus Benincasa; species Benincasa hispida. Next base: position 9,725,300 of record NC_052352.1, on the reverse strand, counting down.
AAGGAGATTTTTGTTCATAAGATTTGAATAAGACACCTCAAGAAATCTAGGTAAGGAAAAGGCAGCTGACTCTCTAAAGAAAATCTTAGTTTATGCTTGAGAACAAGCATTGTTTTAAATTTGGGGGTGTGATAACGAGAAGAAATGCACGTTATTATAACACAAAGATATAAAACACTATGGGTATGCGACAATAAAATATACAAAATCGTGTCCAAAAGCTTTAAGTTGAGAATATTACGATCGCATGCGCCAATCGCATTAAAGCAGCTAATTTACTTACCTTGTGCAGGAAAATGCATTGGTGCAAAGCAAATTGCCATCCAAGGAATTCAGCGTCCGAACGCATTAGAAGATTGCGATCGAAAAGTTATGCGATCATATGCGCTCGCGAAGATCTGCTCAAGAAGATGCCCACATAAAGACGGCGCATCAAGGTGAAAGCATAATAAGTCATGATGGGACGGAAAGCTAACGATGGTCAAATCCGAATTTAATTGACAAGTCGTTAATGACACACTGTAGCAAGTACATTCAACTTTTCGGTGACCATTAATCGACGCATCAGACTGATAATTAATGACTTCCCATCATTACAATCATTTGAGAGAAAAGCTTCTTCACCTTGAAACTCTATAAATACCGAAGGCCACCACTGTTAAAGAAGTTTGGAAAGAGTTCCAGTTCGGCATAGTTCGATATATACACAGTTCGCCATATACATAGAAGATAGATCATAGATAGTCGTTAGTCTGTAACTCATATTCTTAGAAGGCGGAGGCGAACGAAAAGAGAAGACGCCGAAAGATCATTCCTGGTTAGCTCGAGAGACTGTTGGAAAGCACTACAAATGGAGAGAGGGTCGACTCTTGTGAAAGCAAGAACATTCTTTTGGGCAGAGTAGAGTAAAATGTAGTGTAAAAGCCTTGGGAAGCAAGACATTGATACCGAGCTTCTTATCCCCATCTTCCATTGTTGTTTTGTGTTCTGACTTATTTATAAAATGGAATTTGCATCTCAACATCTATTCAATCTCTTCACATTTTGCATGAGTAGCTAAATTTCTGAATGGGTTGAGAAGCACTCAGCTAGCATGACCTAAGAACTTCATTTTATGCGATCATCTTGTCTTATATATACGTCCTTCGCCCTTTAGAGATACTTGACAGAGTAGTCTAAAGAAAAAACCTAGACTTGAGAGAGTCAGGTTAGAATCTAGGTTTGAGAAAGTCAGATTAGTAGCGCATAAGTGAGAGATAGAGACTTAGAGATAAACTCTGTTTGCTATCATGCATCGCATGCACCCTAGAAATAGGATATGATAGTATGCGGTTGCCTTGTGTATATGTGTATCATTCATCATCGCATAGACAAGAATAGAGGCTTAGACATAAGTCCTATAGACATTATCGTATACATCACATGCATCCTAAAATTAGGCACTATGGCATTTGCATTGAGAGATGACATGCTGTTGTGTGTGTGTAGCATGATCGCATAACTTGAATGCAATCTTGGGAAGTGTTAGCTAAATCCCTTCTCAACCCATTCCCCGCATACTCATTGCAACTTTCACTGTCATTAACTTTTTACTTAATTTCGCCACATAGGATTCATACTTTAAACAACATACAAACCAATATATTGTTTTTGCCACAGCAAAGGAATCAAAATTTACCATCGCATAAGTAACTCAGTAGTCCTTGTGTTTGACCCTGGACTTATTAGGCAACCTAGTAGGATTTATACTTGGATTTTACTAGGAAAACTTGCATGTGTAACACGTAGTTCACCACCGCAATTTCGTATCATTGTTTCATCACATTCACAATGCATCAATCCATAAAAACTTCAATAGATTGTTTAAGAAAATTAGAGAAAATAGCCATCATGCACCTCTTGAACGTCCCCAGCGCATTGCATAGCCCAAAGGGCATGCGTCGAAATGCAAATGTTCCAAAGGGGCAAATAGAAGTTTTCTTGTCTTTATCTTTTGGAGTGATTACAATTTGATTGTAACTAGAATAGTCATTTAGGAAACAATAGAACTATTTTCCAACGAGTGGAAATTGGTCTTTCTTGGTCACTGCATTCAGCTTTTTGTAGTCCATGCAAAAACGTAGCCCAATGACTGTCTTGGATGGAATCAACTTGTCATTGTTGTTGATGACTACAGTGACACCTTCTTTCTTTGGCACGCTTTGCACTGAGCTTACCCAGTTTCTGTCAGAGATGAGGTAAATTACCCCAATGTCGAGCCATTTAATAATCACTTTCTTCACCACTTCTTTCATGATAGGGTTGAGCCTACTTTGGGGCTCAACAAATCTGGTCTTTCCTTCCTCTAATTTTATCTTATGCATATAGTTGGACTGACTAATTCCACGGATTTCGACAAGCGTCCAGCCTATGGCTCGTGTATGCTTCTTCAATATCTGCAGCAAAAGTTGTTCATTAGTATGAGAGAGTCTAGATGAGATGATAATAGGTAAAGTATCATTAATTCCAAGAAAAAACATATTTTAAATGAAAGGGAGAGGTTTAAGCTCAAGGGTTGGCAGCTCCTTAAGAGAAGAGGGCATTGGCTTTGATTGTCGCTCTTTTAGATAAAGCGATTCGAAATTCTTTGTACTATCGCTCAATGCATGGACCTCGCATTTTAGGTCCTGCTTTTCCTAGCTTTCCTCTTCAGATAATTCAATAGCGTCGACTGACTGCCACGTTTCCAATTCGTTTAGGAACTTCAATGCGTTGAATACATTGAACTTGACCTCTTGATTATCCACTCGTATAGTGAGTTCCCCTTGGTGTACATCATTTCCTAAGGACAAAAAAGGATGCCCAAGAATGATTGGGATGTCCTTGCCTGCTTCATAACCCAGGATTATGAAGTCTTCTAGAAAGATAAATTTATCAACCTTCACAAGCACATCTTCAATTTTCCCTTCTAGATAAACAATGGATATGTCAGCAAGCTAAAGCTTTATTGTGGTTCGACTGGCTTCACCAATTCCCAGCTTCTTGGAAATTGATAGGGGCATCAAATTGATACTCACACCTAAATCGCATAACGCATGCCCCACTTCGATCCCTCTAATTGAGCATGGGATTATAAAGCTACCAGGATCGCTTTGCTTCTCAGGAATGTTTCTTTTGAAGCACACTGCATTCTTTTGTCAACCCCACGGTGTCAGCTTCATTTATCATCCTTTTCTTTGACAAATATCTTTAAAAAACTTAACATAATTGGGCATTTACTCCAACGTTTCCTCTAGTGGAATGTTAATATGTAGCTGCTTAAGAACATCAAGGAAACTCTTGAATTGTTTTTTGTCATTACTTTTTTGTAAGTGTCAGGGGAAAGGTGCAATTGAACGTATGTTAGATATTCCCCCTGCATTGAAGGTATTTGCTGAAGAATGAATCCTAGAGCCAGGTGCTCTTTCCACTCCAGGCTTCTTAGATGTGTTTGTATTCTTAGATGGTTGCTCAAGTGTGTTCATTATTGGGTCAGGGAGATTGTCTTCTCTTGGGTCTTTTCTCTTAGCCTCTGTCAGAGGTCTACCAATTCGCATTATCATCGCTAGACACTACTCCTTGCCATTGTTGTGTTGTTTGGGAGCTTTCTTGTCGCTTGGCAAGGTTTCTTATGGGCAATTTTTCAGTTCATTAGCAATCTGACCTATCTACATCTCCAAGTTCTCGATGGATGACGCCCAATTCTTCAATAATGCATCATTCTAAACTATGTACTCTTTCAATAGAACCCCAAGCGGAGAAGAAGAAGTACTCGACACAGTTTTAACTATATTGTGAGATTGTTGTGGTGGTTGTTGCTAAGTGTGCTAAAAACTTGGTGGGGGTCTCTGCCTCTACTGCTACCACATGCTAGGATGCTCTGTATTTTGCTGATGGCCTTCGCAAGAGAAATTAGAATGGTTTTTCAATCATGGGTTGTATGTGTTGGAGAAGAGGTTGTTCTTTACAAAACAGACTGATTGTGGATTTTGAGGATAGACTTCAGATGGATGTGACTCGCTGCAACCCACATAGGTCATGGGTCGTCTCAACGAATCTATTTGATGGACATTTTACATTTGAGGTTATTGTTTATGGTTAAGTTATTCAACATGATCATCATGGCGGCCACTTGCTTAGCTAAGGTGCTCATTGTATCATTACCCATCACTCCTGCTCTTCGACGTCTATATTCTGATTGTGATTCATCGCCCTAGTTCATGTTATTCTTCTCTATTCGATCTAAAATCTCCTTTGCATTATCATAAAACTTGATCATAATCCCTCTTGCTGTAGCTGAGTTTGCGGCCATCTGTGAAAGTTCATTTAGGCCAGTATAGAATGTTTCCATACTAAACGTGAGCGAATGTCTAATCCCTTTGCAAAATGAAAATTATTTTCATTTTATCCTTTAGTTACGAAAACAAGTGACCCTTTTGCATAAAGCTTCAGCTTCGGGAATCGGAAGAATTCCTTGCTCGGAGACTCAATTTTCAGCCTTGTCTCTTCGTTCTCCCGGATTTTCTTTGTAAAGTCTCTTCAGACCAACCTCCTTTACAATGAATTATAGGGAATTGTAAAACTCTCAGGATCCTTCAATTTTTAATTAATTTGATCCTCAGTTATCCCCGTTGAGCCACTGAGAGGATCTTATGAACCTATAAATTGAAGCTCATACGGTGACTTGATTTCCTACAAAACAGACTTGAAATATTCTTTTCTACCATCGCAATGGTATCAGTGGGTGTATTGACGAAAATTTATAATTCTCGCATTTCTTAGGTCACCTTGCCTTTATGCATTTTGTATCATCGCATAGGAAAAGAGTAGAGACTTAGGAATAAGCTCTATGGACACTTTTGCATTCAAAACATGCGTCCTAGACTTAGGAGCATCACATTTTCATTGGAAAATGACTTGCTGTGCATGAAGCTCCAAGCTAAGCAACGAAGTCACTCAGACTTTGTAAGTCAGTCCTACCCTCAGCCTCCACAAATAAGGTAACCCATGGTTCAAACATTTCTTGATTAACTGTTTAAATCTCTCCCAAATGTCATTTAAGGTTTCAGAGTCTCTTTGTTCGAAGTTCATGATTTTGCTTTCATGTCTTGTGTTGACAGTAGGAGGGAAAAACTTTTGCATGAATTTCTCTACTAACTTCTTCCATGTAATCATCTCACAAGGCTCGAAGGAGCTTAGCCCTTGCTTTGCGTCATCTCTTAGTGAATAAGTGAATAGAGATAGCCTTATGGCTTCAGGTGTGGATCCAGGAATCACAAATGAATTGCATGTCTCCAATAAACGCTTTAAGTGTGCGTTGACAAAAGGTTCTTTCAATCTCGGGGTCGTATTTTGGCTAAGAAGAGTATTCTATGCTCATAAAACGTTTACAAGCTCAGGCTCAGCTTGTAATACTCCTTTGATTGAGAGTCTTGCAAAAAGATTCAAAACCAGATTATTGTTAGGTACGTCGCCTAATCCCCGACAACGACGCAAAAAATTTGTTGCATTTTTATTTTTGTGTTGCACTTGTGCCGTTGTCTATCTTAATGTGAGACTATATGTTAGGAGGTAGATATTAGTATTTCATACAATTTTCTAGTTGCAAGTAAGTTTTCTTGAGTTAGATTCAAATATAAACCTAGCTCAAGTTTCCTGGCAAGCCCATGATAGAATGCAGGGATTAGTTAGTGCTAACGCAACATGGTAAAATGATCTTTGTCATTGTGACTCTAAGTATAGATATGTGTTGAGATTCTAAACTAAACTAAGCAAGCATACATGCAAGAGAAAGAGGTTCGAGAAATGGGATGCATTGATAGAATATGGAATGTGTTAGAATGTAATGTGATGATTCCTCAGTAACAAACAACAAATTTGTATGAAATCAATGGAATGAAATGGGGTTGGGAAGACTATTTGGTAATCTTTAAGTGTACATGTGTGATGCGTCCAGGTTTTGTTCTCCACCTAAGTCTTTCAACATCTCTTGATGTGTTTGTCACACTTTATCTTATCTCTAAGGTGCATGCGTTTACTAATATGATAGATCAATATGACTAACTTTATTTCTAAAGCTACTCAATATTCTTACTTGATGCATTCTATAGTTACTTACTCTCTCAAGCAGTTAACTATTTCAAGTCAAATCGATTGATTGAATGGATTCAAGTATAAAACATTTTAAGTATATGTCAAGCAAGTTGGATGCACATACATGTGACTTAGCAGATTAATATTTAGTTCCACCTAGCCCACGATGGATTTAACTACTCATTATGAAAGAAATTAAGAAAATGGATATGGAAATGGATGAAATCATGATTGAATTAATATCAATGAAATATTTCTATAGAATCCCCATTCAATCAAGACAAATAATGGAAGAAAATGCTAAGTAAGGGAAAGAAAATTATGTCAAGTTGCTTGGGTCAATCTCTTGCTCCTTTGGTTTTCTTTTGGGTGTTTTCTATTGTGACTGGGGTGAAGACATGTTGAAGATTGTCTCTCTCGAGCTCTAACTTTGGTAGAACCTCTATATTAGTGGTGGAAATGGTGGTCAAACTCCTCTTCTTCTTGTAGGCGGCCGAGGAACTAATTTTGTACATGGATGTTACTGCCTACTCCTTAATCTCTTACTTTTTAAGTCTCTAACTAACTAACTATTCTTTAGATAGGCAGCATTTCCTTTTATAAGTATTGGACTCAGTAACTTGTGATGTGATAGCATTAAATTTCAAGCCCTATTGTGGTCGCCTGCTATTCTGATCTCTCAGACGCTGCCTATCAGGTTGCCCATATTGCAAGTTGAGAATTGACGTTAAGTGCACGAGTAAAATGTATCTTCTTGCGTCCACTTGGTTTCAACACTTGCTTCCTATGTTGGATTGTCTACTTAGTGAAATTCTAAGACTCTTGCGTTATCAAGCATTAGTAGTGCATTTTTCTTTAAAAAAGATGCTTTTTGTATGCATTGAACGCATATATATAATTTTGTGTTTACCTACTGAAATGAATATGTTTCTCATTATTTGATCCTAATTATTCTAATTTTAAGAGAACAATAACTAATATTTTTATAAGTTCTCATTGTTGTTTCATTCAGACAGAAATAAAGGTGTAAAAGTACAAAACGATAGAAATTATTATTAAGATTTAGGAAAGTGCTTTAAGTTTTATAAATAGGCAGCTATCAAATGACTAAAAAAATATTGTTCACTACTAGAAAAAACACATTTCTTGAGGTTTGCAATTTTAAATACTTGATAAAATGTAATAGGTGATTTTTAAAGAAAAATGTCAAGAAAATATATATAGGAAAATAGAAATTGTGAGGGTAATTTTAATGAAAAACGTCCAGAAATGTAAAAAGCGGAGGTGGGGGATTTTTTAGATATTCTTTCTATGCTGGCAGAATACTTTGACATGTAAAAGATATCAAGTTTTAGGATTCATTTTTAGGAGCCTCTGTTTTTATTCCCTTTACTTGTCGTGCCTTCTTCCTCTCAAACGAAACCCTAGGAATTTTTCTCCCCATCGACTATCTCGCCTCTCTTCTCCCAGGTCACGTTTGCACCGTCTCTGCACTCAACGTGGTCGTCGTGTGGTTGCTGGAAGATCGAATAAGCCCTAGCAATTTCTGGCTTGTCTTCTTCACCGTTCCTCCAAGATCGAAGAAGCCCTAGCGATGTCTAGTAAGTTCTCTTCCTTTTCTACTTTGTCATGCACTATCGTGGCAACTGAATCGTCGACCAAAGCAATATTAATGTCGGCCATGACCAAATGGACTCCAGAGGGGTAATCATAAGCAGTGACCATGCTGATGGGTTTCTAGAGAAACAGAACAACAAAAGGGACCATACTGTCCAAATGGTAGGTTTGATTCAAGAACCAAAAGTTGGAAGAACAAGAGAGTTTTTGTTTAAATGGTCCCAAATGATTTGAAGAATTTTCAAACATACAAGTTTCATCATTACAAAATATTCAAGTAAAACCCAAAATCATTTCTTCCAAATCTCAAAACCAAAGTGGCTAACAAAATCTTCTTCATCTTCCTCCCCATGTTCACAAGCAAACAAAATCAAACTCCCGTTCATTCCTTCATTCTCTCTTATTTGCTTCGTTTTTCAGCTAACCCTCTTACTAAAAATTAGATTTTTGGAGACATGAAATTGAAAGTTTTAGCAAATCTATGTAAATAAAACAGATTATTAAACAACTTAAAATGATCTTCATTGTTATACATTCTAATGTTCTTTGCATCCGGATAAAATGCCAGCCATCTCTGATTTTTATTGAATTCATGAATGTCTTCTGTTATCATTGGCTCTAATGAATGAATAAGCCATTGAATGGAAAATTTATAGTTTGTTTCATTTGTGTAGTTGCTAATGTCTTCTTTTTACATATTAGGGAAGAGCTTTCCAACAAGACATATTTTAGGCAAAAGAAAAATGACACTGGGATTGCTAGAAGGTATTCCAACAATGTTGAAATGTGAAGTAGCTGTGGTAATTTTCTTTCTCGTACTCACTGTTTTCTTTTCTATCCTTTTTTTCTCTTAATTTGTCTTTTTCCCCACTTAATCTATTTGCTTGCATGGTAGGTTCCTAAAGGTATAGAAATGAATGAGTAGGTAACTAATCTCTGTTATTGAGTTTTACCTTCTAGTAATGAATGAGTAGGTAAGAGACATGCTATGTTTGCATATATATATCTGTGTTTATAATTTCCATTTATGACATATTTCTTTGTATATAATTTCCATTTATGACATATATTTCTTTATTTATGACATCTCATCCTGGCAATATCCTCATATATGAATTATAAGTTCAAAATGTCTTAGTTAGAGAAACAGAACAACAAAAGGAACCATACTATCCAAAAGGTAGGTTTGATTCAAGAACCAAAAGTTGAAAGAACAAGAGAATTTTTGTTTAAATGGTCCCAAGTGATTTGAAGAAATTTTCAAACATAAAATATTTATCATTACCAAATATTTAAGTCAAACCCAAAATCATTTCTTCCAAATCCCAAGTGATAACAAACTCTTCTTCTTCTTCCTGTCCGTGTTCAAAAGCAAACAAAATCCCTTCATTCTTTCTTATTTGCTTCGTTTTTCAGCTAACTCTCTTACTAAAAATTAGATTTTTGGTGATATGAAATTGAAACATTTAGCAAATCAATAGAAATAAAAATAGATCATTAAACAACCTAAACTGCTCTTCATTGTTATACATTCTAATGTTCTTTGCATCCAGATAAAATGCCCGCCATCTCTTATTTTTATTGAATTCTGTTATCATTGGCTCTAATGAATGAAGAAGCCATTGAATGGAAAATTTATAATTTGTTCATTTGTTTAGTTTCTAATGTCTTCTTTTTACATATTAGGGAAGGGCTTTCCAACCAGGCATATTTTAGGCAAAAGCAAATGATACTGGGATTGCTAGAAGGTATTCTAACAATGTTGAAATGTGAAGTAGTTATGGTAATTTTCTTTCTCGTACTCATTGTCTTATTCTCCATCCTTCTTTTCTCTTAATCTATCTATTTCACCACTTAATCTTTTTGCTTGCATGGTAGGTTCCTAAAGGTATAGAAATGAATGAGTAGGTAACTTATCTCTGTCATTGAGTTTTACCCTCTAGTAATGAATGAGTATGTAAGAGACGTGCTATGTTTGCATTTATATATCTGTTTATAATTTCCATTTATGACATATTTCTTTGTTTAAAATTTTCATTTATGACATCTCATCTTGGCAATATCCTTATCTATGAATTATAAGTTCAAAATGTCTCAGTTAGAATCGTCTAAGCCCAGTGCTTTAGACTGTAATCTTATTATCTTATAAGCCCAAATGCCAAGTTTTTTTTTGGAGATTCATATGCTAATTTACTTTGAAATTTATTAGCCATTTCTTTTGATTCATGATTTCTATTTACATTAGTTTACTTCTTGCACTTATAGGTATGTGTACAAAATGTAAGAAACAAGGTTGCAAGAACAATTGGGGGACGCTTATTTGGCATAAAATAGGTATGTTGAGATCTTATTTCAAAGTTATTTAGGGATTCACATATTGATTCTGACTTCTTGTGGTGATGATTTGTAATATGCTTTCTTGAAATTAAGGATAATAAACAATTTAGGACCAATATAATTATTATTAGATCTATTATTTCCATGGATGGTTTAATTTTTGGGTTGCTATATGTGATCGTAGGTGCTCGTACATTTTAAATGTGTTTGTTTTGGTTGATCAATTTCTGGATTTACTTCATATTCATATTGGTGTATATTTTTTTTGGAATTGTTCAACTTGGGAGATTGTTAGGGTTGATGTCCTAAATCTCGTGGGTCCTATAGTTTATAATTGTATTGTATAAATAATTTATTTATTTAATAAAATTTGAGGTATTTTATTTGATATTTAGTAGCATTAACCTATAAAACCAATAAACTAACATTCAATGTTATTTTCTGTAGCTTAAACATGTATACAGAGACATACAGGTTCATCGTGTTTAAGTGATATCGTAAATGACCTGTAATAGATGGATAAGGTTGGATACTTTATTCTAGTGACACTACGAAAGTGACCCACTTTATAGATGTTACCATTGTTGTAAAGTGCTACAAATGATCTTATCCTAATCACTCATGTAAAGACATGTGAGCAATGATGTTCTATACATAGGAGAGTTTGTATAAGATCGGACCATGAAATTAATGGTCTTATTATATAACATCGTTAATAATAGAGACTTATATTTCAACCAGGATGACCATAGGTGATATGACTTGAATCTTGAGTGAGTTGTGAATTCTTGTCTATGGAGGCGACCCTTTGATTTGTATAGGTGAGAGTGACCAGATCGCCGACTCAATAAACTTACCATTTTGGGGATTCGTCTGATTGGGGAGTTGGAAACATATGTATACAAGATGGAATTTGCTTCTTTTCGAATGCCGGGGTAAATACTTCTATAAGGGTTGATTTCGTGGCTTGAATATAGTGGCACCACACTCTCTTGGCTTGAGAGGGGTTGAGTCATAGTTAGACTATAATTTATTATTCATTAGAGGGATGTTTAGATGTAATTACAACGACAAAACGATAATTTTGGTCCAGTTGTACTTACGAGTAATTTTTGAATGGTCATCGCGCTGTTGACTAGTTATATCCAATTGACACAAAAAGACATCAGTAGTGCGAAGAATGCAGCTATCGGTCTTTAATAGAATAACCGACAGTTAATGGATGTTGGATAATTTAATTAAAAGAGTTTAATTAATTGTCAAAGTACCAGAGCTTCAAGTTTAATTAATTGGCCAAGTATCGGAGCTTCAATCTACAGGTCCAAATACTAATATTAGTTGAAATACTAATTGAATGAATGAGATTCATATAATTAAACTTAAGAGAGAAATATAAACTATAGGTTATATTCTATTTGATACAATATAAAAACCATAGGCTATATATTATATTCGATATAACATATAGAAATATACGTTAATTATATAATTAATATATATATATATAGATATTCATCAATTTAATTTTATATTTAATTTAAGGAGTTATTAACTCCCTCCCCTAGTTTTTCTCTCAATTAGACGTGGGAGTGGGAAGTTGGATGAAGATCTTTTATCTTCTTCCTCTTGCTGTACTTTATACAATGCTCTCCTTTCCCAAGGAATACATAGAAAAAAAAAAAAATTCTCCTCTCTCAAATTTTATCTCCCTCCCAAAATCATAGCAGCGCACACACACTCGTACTAATTCTCAAATCCTACGGAGAATATAGGAGGCTCTCTTATGGTGGTATCTAAGTTGGGTTTGTAGATTTTTGTTTGTATTTTTGTACGAAGAGTTCATGACTAATTGGGAGAAAATTCGTGAAGACTTTTTTGGCTTCAAGGGTAAGTTAATTCTTCAAACCCCAATTCTTTCTCCTTGTATAACATGTAAATCCTATATTATGCATAATTCTTGTTATCTATAATTTTAATTCTCTGTAAATTTTAAAATTGGGATCAATCTTGTTTTCGCTATGGACCTCGTAGTCCTTCAGTAGGAAGATGACATATCATAAACAGGAAATTTAAAATGAAAAATCTCAACCCTAAATATAGACAATATAAACAATAATATATTTATAAATTTTGTAGTATTCTATTTGTTTTGGGTTAAAAAAAATATAATTTAAATCTTTTTGAAAATCTCTTAATTCTAATGGGAAAAAAATTTGAATTATTATTATTATGGTGTATTTATAAATAACTAGATATACAGGGGTTTAACTGAAAAAAGAAATCTTTATTTTCCCTATCTAAAAATTTGGTAGGCATTTTTACCATGTTGACAATTTAGACATATTTCAACATTGGATATTTTATGTAGGCATTTCTTATAATTTCCTTAATTTTTATGATAATACAAACAACCCCATATACGTAGACTAGCAAACTATATTTAGAAAATTTCTACGAGGAAACATTGATAAGTTGTTAAAACCTAATGTTTTAACTAACAAAATATTGACTAGCTAAGTCCTAATAGACATCCACTTCTTACCTTGCAACATTTTTAATTAGATAGATTGCTTAGTTGTAATTTTAAATATTTTTTTTTTTTTTTTTTTTTTTTTTTTCTAAACACTAGTCTAGTACTAACTACTAAGGTCAGTTTATTATTTGTCTTTTGCCTTTAATTGGGTTGATTATTTGAAAGCTAAATGTGTACATTTTGAGGGAGGAATGTTGATAGATGAATCAAAGAGCTATTAAGGTTAATCAATCATGTTTAAGAAAGTCTAGGCATTTTCTTATTCTAGATCTTGCATGACCTAGAAATTGTCAATTTTGAACCGTTCGGTTAATTTGTGGAGGGTTTCAACTTTAGATAAAAAATAGTTATCTATGTTCCATTGTTGTATTTTAATTAGTTCCACGACTTTTTATTGGGAACAAGTTTCAATTATAACAATTTAGGTTCACATTAGTTATCTTTTATTCTCATAAGTCATGCTTCATACAACTTAAACTTACAAAGGAACACATGCAACAATATCATAGATCCAAATTGTTATTAGTTTAACCTTTATTTTTTTTTTTATTTGCGTTATCTTAGTTTATACCAAATACGTAAAAAAAATCTTGTTATAATTTTCAAGTTTTATTTTATAAGCTTATACACAAATTAAAAACACACAATATTATTTTTAATTTTAATTTTATTATTAGTTTAGTTTAAATTGGGATTGATTAAACTTTAATATGTTATGTTGAAAGAAGCGGGTAAAACATTTGGAATAGATATATTTAATTCTATTCACATTTAAGCTATAATATTTTACAACATTTTTTTAAATTATTGATTATTTAAATGAGGAACTATAAAAAAATAAAATAAAATGAGGTGTATTTATTAAATTGAGATTCAATAGAAATGAGATTTAAATAAAGAGAGAGGTGAAGGATTTTTTTTGGGATAGATAAGAAATTTAATATAGATTAGAAAATGATAAATAATATAATTATAGTAAATGACCATAGTGGAAGAGGTAGGTAGGTATCTGCCAACCATTTACCCAAAGTAATTTCTGTTGTAGTATTAAAATGACCATGATCTTGGTTAAAACCTTCATGCGTGTCTAGGTTTATAGGTAATTTCAAGGTATTGATGATCATATCCGGTAGCTCTTTACTGACTACATCTTGTGTTGCTTTAACTGTCGGCAAATCATGAGTATCATGCTTCATCATAAAGTCATAGAGGGCTATTTTAACAAGAATGATGGGTAAAAATCTAGGCTTTATGTCATTGCGGATGTCGGTGAAGAAATTCTTTAGGTTGTTTTTGTATCTACTAGCAGTGTCATTCATAGTTGCATCACTCTCCCCTTGAAACCAGAAAAGAGCATGCACAACCCCACCTTCTTTATCTGATGCTTTGATTCGTTCAATGAAATTTTTGTAAAATGTTGCACCAGGATTGTTAGGATTTTTAATCCATTCAATTATGGTGCTACCTTTAACACAAGGAACTAAACCCACTATGCCTGCTTTTGGCCCTACTTTTGCTAATAACTGGTGAGCAAAGGGCATTCCTGGACCAATCCCAACTGTTTTGTTGATGTCGATTCCCTTATGTAGAGGTTCTCGTGCCATCTCTCACTGGAGTGCAGGGTTCAATTGTAGGATGGATGGGTCAGATTGACATTCTGGTGGAATTAACCTGTCCCACTCAAGCTCTCCCACTTGATTATTCTCAACCCCACCTCGACCAGCCATATTGTTCTGACCAGCTAGGATGAATATGTTCTTAGGAGAAGCAGCCCTTAAAAGGGAAGAACTTAATAGCATTGTGCATAGCAAGATTGATAACTTTAATAAAGCCATTTTGATCTTTTGTATCTGTGCAAGTAGACACAGAAAAAAAGTGTAAAATGAGTATACACTTGTCTAAAATAGGTTGTAACTTTTCTTTTGTGCCTATTTGCACAGACACAACTACTTTCCTATTGAAATTTTGCTTTCTCTTCCTTTTGTTTTATTGGCTGATCCTTACCTCTACTTTTCTATGTTAGTGGCCCTCAACTTTTATACTCAAATTTATTTCTAAGTTTAGTAAATTTAGTTTTGAAAGTTCATTTTTATTGGTGAATATTTGTGTATTGTGAGTGTTTGTCCCCTTTAATTATTTTGGACCACCACAAAATAAATTTGTTGCGTTAATGTCTATACCCATCAACCAAAATTGACAAATTTTTTAGACTTGCATGAGATAGATTTTTCTTATTACAAGCGAAACATAATCTATCACAAATGAACAAAACTTATAAAATTAAGTCCAATGATTAATGAAGCAATATCATGACGCTCTTCAATGGAACGTATTAAAAAAAGTAATATAATTTTTTAAAAATGTTTTTTTTGTTACATGGCAAATTTCAATTGATTGACTGAGTACCTAATAATATATGTGTATATATATATATTTAAAAAAATAAACTTAAAAATGGATAAGGCAAATTAGTTGGAGAGAAAATTAAAATTTGGCAAGTTAATCATAGCGATGCTAGAAAAGAGCAATGGAAGAAAAAGAATTAATCTTTGACGATGCTAATAAATTTTCATCATCTTCCATTAAATTCACCTAATTATCTACTAGACCCAATCCGCCAGTGTTAGAATAATTAACAAATAACATGATAAATGTGTCGTACTTTACTATGCTAAAAAAATTATACCGTAACTATGAGTACTGTAAAAGAAGAAAAAAAAAAAAAGCTAAATAATTGAAATCTTCAATCATTTATACATTTGGTCAAGTTGTTGTTTTATCCGGATAAAAGCAAAAGTGTAAACGTACAAAACAACATAAATTGTTATTAAGATTTAGGAAAGTGCTCTTTGTATAGATGGCGGAACCAGGATGTTAAACAAGGGGCACAAGTTTAGCTAAACATAATTTTAGGTGTATCGATATAATATTCAACTGATACAACATCGTCCAAATGATCATGACTATCTAAATGATCATGATATGACAGCATTAATTTCCATGCCTTGGTTAATCGCTTGTCATTTCAGTTGCTTTTTAGACGCCGACATTCAGATACCCATACTTGTAAGTGGTGATTTGACAAGAACAACTCGAACCAATGTATCTGTTATGCGTTAGAATCTTTTAAACGCATGCCTTTGCATTAGTAGAGCCTACAACACTTATGAGATTTATTGAAATCCTGCGATGGGATGCGTTAGTCACATAGTTTTATCAGAAAGAATGTTTTTGTAAAGGTTAGTAATGTTTGATGGATTCCATGCGTTTTCCTTTAAGATAGATGAGATTTTATCATTAAGAATCCTGATTGTTCCAACTTTCGAGAGACAATAATTTGTATTTCTACAAGTTATCAATGTCCCTACATACTTGTTTAAATTTCATAAGATAACCCAGGATCTTAGTTTATTGGATTGAGTATATGCTTATAAAATAACACTTATTTTATTAACAACAATATGTTTATACAAAATTTACAAACTACGAGATTACAAGGAGATTTAGGATACCAATCTCAATAGAATGGTCTGTATTTGGAGCATGTTTAGCCTAGATGCTTGGTTTTGACACATTCCCTCATGATTAAATACGTTGTTTTTAATGTGTTCGATAGAATGTCTAGTCATGATCTCCAAGAGGCAATAGTAATTGTGTATTGAATGGATGACTAACCTAGGATGCACTAATTACTAGATTTGGAGATGTAGAAGCATGTAGATAGATTAACAATTAATCGACACAATTGAATCCTTGAACTTAATGCTCATGTTTTCTCTTCTATATGACCACCAATAGAGATAGAAGCATGTAGATAGATTAGGGTTAGCGCTATCCTAACTTAATCGTTGATTAGGATGTTTTCTTGACTAGGTTATGCTAGTTGTCCGCCTTTGTAGAGACTAATTTAATATAGATTAAGTAAGTAGTTGCATGCTTAATATGATTATGAATTAAATTTTATAGAATTCAATGATAAGAATTACAATGAACGTTTAACTTGGATTAGAAGCAAGATTGTTCTAAACTTACTTACAACTATCCATTATCTTCTTATTTTTAGTATGTTTCTTGTTTTAATCAAAAACTCATGTTTTGTAGCTTCCATAGTTAAGTTGGGTTAAAGAAAAAATTAAATAACATTTTCCTGTGGATCGACCTCTTACTTCCACTTTAACCACAAGTTTGCTAGGTTGTTGTTCGAGTTTTATAAATATTGTTTGTTTCGGGTTAGGTAGAACTAATGAAACCTACTTAGCGTCTGGACAACTACTCTTCATTGTTATACATTCTAATGTTCTTTGCAACCGGATAAAATGTCACCCATATCTGATTTTTTATTGAATTCATGAACGTCTTCTGTTATCATTGGCTCTAATGAATGAAGAAGCCATTGAATGAAAAATTTATAGTTTGTTTCATTTGTGTAGTTGCTAATCTCATCTTTTTATATGTTAGGGAAGGGTTTTCCAACAAGACATATTTTAGGCAAAAGCAAAATGATATTGGGATTGCTAGAAGATATTCCAACAATATTGAAATGTGAAGTAGCTATGGTAATTTTCTTTCTCGTACTCATTGTCTTATTTTCTATCCTTTTTTCCTCTTAATTTGTCTATTTCCCCACTTAATCTTTTTGCTTGCATGGTAGGTTCCTAAAGGTATAAAAATGAATGAGTAGGTAACTTATTTATATCATTGAGTTTTACCTCTTGTAATGAATGAGTAGGTAAGAGACATGTTATGTTTGCATGTATTTCTGCATTTATAATTTCCATTTATGACATATATTTATTTGTTTATAATTTTCATTTATGACATCTTATCATGGCAATATCTTCATCTATGAATTATAAGTTCAAAATTATCTATTAGAATCATCTAAGCCTACTACTTCAGACTGTGTTCTTATTATCTCATATGCCCAAATGCCAAGTTTTTTTTTTTTTTTTTTTTAGAGATTCAAATGCTAATTTATTTTGAAAT
>NC_052352.1:9659935-9706731 GCF_009727055.1 Benincasa hispida | reverse complement strand
ATAGCTGCATCACTCTCCCCTTGAAACCAGAAAAGAGCACGCACAACCCCACCTTCTTTATCAGATGCTTTGATTCGTTCAATGAAATTTTTGTAAAATGTTGCATCAGGATTGCTAGGATTTTTAATCCATTGTTCAATTATGGTGCCACCTCTAGCACAAGGAACTAAACCCACTGTGCCTGCTTTTGGTCCTACTTTTGCTAATAACTGGTGAGCAAATGGCATTCCTGGACCAATCCCAACCGTTTTGTTGATGTCGATTCCCTCATGTAGAGGCTCTCGTGCCATCTCCCATTGGAGTGCAGGGTTCAATCGTAGGATGGATGAGTCAGATTGACATTCTGGTGGGATTAACCTGTCCCACTCAAGCTGTCCCACTTGATTATTCTCAACCCCACCTCGGCCAGCCATATTGCTCTGACCAGCTAGGATGAATATGTTCTTAGGAGAAGTAGCCCTTGAAAGGGAAGAACCGAATAGCATTGTACATAGCAAAATTGATAACTTTAATAAAGCCATTTTGATCTTTTGTATCTGTGCAAGTAGACACAGAAGAAAAGTGTAAAATAGGTTTACACTTGTTTAAAAAAAGTTGTAACTTTTCCTCTGTGTCTATTTGCACGAACACAACTACTTTCCTATTGAAATTTTGCTCCTTCTTCCTTTTGTTTTGTTGGTTGATCCTTACCTCTGCCTTTCTATGTTAGTGGCCCTCAACTTTTATACTCAAATTTAATTCTAAATTTAGTAAATATTGAAAGTTCATTTCTATTGGTGAATATTTGTGGATTGTGAGGGTTTGTCGCCTTTAATTATTTTTTACCACCACAAAATAAATTTGTTAACCTTCTATTTGTGAAGGTATATATAAAAAAAACTTCAGCGAGTTCGTTGTTGTTTCCATTTTATTACATACTGTTTTAATCTTCTCTTCCATCCTCTTAAATAGAAGACGTTTCTTTCTGAGATACAAATATAAAAATTTAGTTCATGAATTATATAATTTCTTACTAATTTTTCAACAATATGCACATGTTTGTTCTACTAAATTAACATAGGCAATTGAATTTGTGACTACATTTTAGTCTATATAATATTTAAATTGTAACAACATAATATCCCTAAACTTTAATAAGTAACGATTCATTCCCACTCATCAAAAATATTATTTAATAATATTTCCTTCACATAATTTGATTATTGATCACAATTTATTTGTAAATTATATAAATTAAGTCATTACGTAATAAAGATTGACACATAATTTTGATGAGATCCATCATAGTGACTATGCATTATTATAAATTTAAAATTATAGAAAATAAATTATACATATTCAAGTTTAATGACTAAATTGTTATATAGGAGCTCGGTTGTTTCAAGTTGGATAGTACAAGGACAACATCATTATAAACTAAAGTTTATAGACTAAATAATTATTTATATGAAAATTAATTTGGGGACCAAGATGTTTTTGAACCCTTTAATTTTTAAAAAATTCTTGACCGTCAAGAATGTGTTAATAAATCCATCAACCATCGGGTATCTTATCTAGATAAGATGTTTATAGGAAATGGTCGTAATTCCATTTTTACAATTTTTTTTTTCATTATCCATTATCTAAATAGAAAATTGAAAATTTTGATAGAGTACGACATGTGATGTCCCCAATAGAACTGAGTTGTAGACATGAAAGCGTAAGAACTCAACAGGATCCCCCTCAATCGGTTAACCATA
This sequence comes from Benincasa hispida, assembly GCF_009727055.1. Taxonomy (NCBI): domain Eukaryota; kingdom Viridiplantae; phylum Streptophyta; class Magnoliopsida; order Cucurbitales; family Cucurbitaceae; genus Benincasa; species Benincasa hispida. The sequence continues at coordinate 9,704,992 of NC_052352.1, read as the reverse complement.
GACCCCCGGTTACTGGATCTAATCCTCCGCGAAAAGTCAGAAATTCCGCATATTTTTGACCAATTCAAAGTGAAAAATGGGGTTGCTCCCTCAGCAAAACTAGGATAAAGTTGCGCCAAAAGATCCCGATTCAAGATAAATTCATGAGGAAGTGGAATCTCTTTAGGATCATTGACAAAATTTTTAGTGAGATTAGATTTTTCTTATTATAAGAGAAATTAATTATTAAATATTATTTCGTTGTTGTTGTCTGATTGTTAATATGGTATATACTATATTTGTAAAAAATGATGTCACGATCTATCACAAATCAACATGACTTATAAAAATAAATCCAATGATTAATGGGGCAATATCATGACGCTCTTCTACCGAACATATTAAAAAACTAATATAATTTTTTAAAGAAGTTTTTTTTGCTACATGACAAATTTCAAGTGATTGATTGAGCACCTAATACTATATATATATATATTTAAAAAATAAAATTAAAAATGGATATGGCAAATTTGTTGGAGAGAAAATTAAAATTAGGCAAGGTAATCATAACAATGTTAGAAAAGAGCAATGGAGGAAAAAGAATTAATCTTTGGCGATGCTAATAAATTGTTATCATCTTCCATTAAATTCACCTAACTATTCACCTAACTATCTACTTGACCCAATCCGCCAGTGTTAGAATAATTAACAAATAACTTGATAAATGTGTCGTACTTTACTATGCTAACAAACTTTACTAAAACGCAATCATGTGTACTGTAAAAGAAGAAAAAAAAAGTTAAATAATTGAAATCTTCAATCATTTATAAATTTGGGCAAGTTTTTGTTTCATCAAAAGCAAAAGTGTATAAGTACAAAACAACATAAATTTTTATTAAGATTTAGGAAATTACTCTTCGTATAGGTGGCAAAGCCAAGATATTATACAAGGGCACAAGTTCAACTAAACATAATTTTAAGTGTACTGATATAATATCGTCAAACGATCATAACTAACTAACATATGGAGATTGGTAGATCAAAAATTACATATTAGGGACAAAAATTTTAGCTTACTAACATCTAAATTTGTGTCATATATAGTTCTTGAACTTTAAAAAATTGAAATTGTGAGGTTCAATTAGAAACAATTTTTTTTTTTATCTAATAACTATTACTTTTTAAGCATTTTAAATATTTTATGAGATTTTTATACACTAAATTTAATTTTATAAATCTATTAGAAATTTTTAAGGGACTTATTAAAATTAAAATTTATATACTTACTGGTCATAAATTTACACACTAAAAATTAAATTTGGACTGACTTTAATGTGATTTAAAAATAATGGTAAAATAAATAAAAAGCTAAAAAATTATATGTAAAACTGGTGCTATAGTTTGTTTTAATTTTCAAAAATTAAAAATAAATAATCACCAAATGAGTCTAAAATTTAAAAAATATTTGTATATAAACATGAACATATATGTGGAAATATATATATATAAGAAACTTTAAGTGACAACAATGGGCTAAAATAAAAAAAGGAAATAAACCTGTCTCAAATAAGAATCAAACTTTGGTGGCCAGATTACCCTTAGTATATTTATTCTATCAATTTTGACTTTCAGTTTCATCAATTAAAATGTTTAATTGCTCATTAATTTTGAAACATCTTACTATAATTTTTAAATTTGAGTTTTGATATCAAAATGAGAATAAAGATTGTTAAGAGATTTCATATATTTTGCGATGATGATAAAAACAACCTCATGTATGGGTTTTAAAAAAAAACATAGAAAGGCTAACAAACTATATTTAAAAGGTTTTATAAGAGAAAATTCAAGAGTTGTATAATATATTTGATTAAACAATTAAAACATTCACTAGCTTGAAGTCCTAATAGTACACTATCACTTTTTATATCGCAACACTTTTTTGAAATTTAGTTTTATACATAATACACATCTAAAGTCTATGTTGAAAGGCCACAAAACACATTATTAATTGGATCGATTGTTTGTAACTAGCTTCTTTTTAAACGACTATTTTAGTAAGGTTAGTTTACTATTTTGCGTTTTTGACTTTAAATAATTGCTTTACTTTTCAAATTATAAGGTTATTTATGGGTTAGACTTGTACATTTTCAAAGAGGAATGTTCATAAATGAATCAAATAGTAACTGAGTTTAATTTTAGGATCATGAAATTTGGAAGAGCTAAAGTACTTGGGAGATATATATATATATATATATATATATGAAATTTAAATGAAGACATTAAAAGAAAACAATTAATTAATTTGAGATTTAAAGAAAGAGATTAGGTGGAATGGTGATTTTATTGAGATAGATACGAAATTTAATAGAGATTATAAATGATAAATAATATAATTAGAGTAAATGACCATAGTGGGAGAGGTAGGTATCAGCCAATCATTTACCTAAAATAATTTTCGTGGTGGTATTGAAATGACCATGATCTTTATTAAAACCTTCAGTTGTTAGAGTTTATGGCCTAAATCTCGTGGGTCTTGTAGTTTATAATTGTAATGTATAAATAATTTATTTATTTAATAAAATGTTAGATGTTTTATTCGACATTTAGTAACATTAACCCACAAACCAATAAACTAGCATCTAAGGTTATCTTCTGTAGCTTAAATATGTATGTAGAGACATACAAGTGGATCGTGTTTAAGGTCTATAGTAGATGGATAAGGTTGAGTACCTTACATTGGTGACACTACGAATATGGTCCACTTTAGATGTTACAATTGTTGTAAAGTACTACAAATGATATGATCCTAATCATTCATGTAGAGACATGTGAGCGGGGGTGTTTTACATAAAGGAGTTTGTATAAGACTGGATCACGAAATGACTAGTCTCATTATATAATACCTATTAGAATTTACATTTCACCAGGATGACCATAGGTTATATGACTTGAATCTTGAGTGAGTCGTGAACTCCTATCTATGAATGTGGTCCTTCGATTTGTATGGGTGAGAGGAGCTGAGAACACAACTACACAAGATGAAATTCACTCATTCCCTAACGTTTGAGTAAGTAGATAAATTTTGAGGCTTGAAAAATGTGGCGCCACACCCTCTCTTAGCCCGAGAGAGGTTTGGTTGTAGTTGGACAATGACTTATTGTTCATTAGAAGAATTAGTGGTACTTAAGGAGTTAGATGCAACTATAGGGACAAAATGGTAATTTTAACCTAGTTGTACTTACGAGCAATTTGTGAAAGGTCATTACACTGTTGACGGCTATATCCAATGGACACTAAAATATATCTATAGTGCAAAGAGTGCGGTAGTTAGTGTCAAAATCGTAGGGCATGTTTTGTTTGAGCAAAGTGCTAAGAGGTTGCACAATTTGAGAAAATTCTCTAATGGATCTCCTATAAAAGCCTGCATGCCCTAAGAAGCTTTTGAATGCCTTGACATTTGTAGAGGCTAGTAATTTTGCAATCACATCTACCTTGGCGTTTTCAACCTTCAAACCTACCTTGGAAACTTTGTGACCAAGAACTATGCCTTCGATCACATGAAGTAACACTTCTCCCAATTGAACACTAAATTGGTCTCCTTACATCAGATGAGGACAACTTCCAAATTATTAAGGCAAACAAAATAAGAATCCCTAAAAATAGAGAAATCATCCATAAAAACATCAATAGATTGTTTAAGAAAATTAGAGAAAATATCCATCATGCACCTCTTGGACGTCCCCTGCGCATTGCATAGCCCAAAGGGCATGCGTCTAAATGCAAATTTCGAAAGGGGAAAATAGTAGTTTTTTATCTTGATCTTTTAGAACGATTACAATTTGATTGTAACTAGAATAGTTGTTTAGGAAACAATATAACTATTTTCCAGCGAGTCTATCTGACATTTGATCAATGAAAGAAAGTGCAAAGTGGTCTTTCTTGGTTACTGCATTCAGCTTTCTGTAGTCCATGCAAAAGCCCCACCCAGTGACTGTCTTGGATGGAATCAACTTTTTGTTTCTGTTGATGACTACAGTGGCACCTTCTTTCTTTGGCACGCTTTGCACTGAGCTTACCCAGTTACTGTCAGAGATGAGATAAAGTACCCCAGTGTCGAGCCATCTAATAATCTCTTTCTTCACCACTTCTTTCATGATAGGGTTGAGTCTGCTTTGGGGCTCAAAATATCTGGTCTTTCCTTCCTCCAATCTTATCTTATGCATATAGTAGAAAGACTGATTCCAAAGATTTCAGCAAGCGTCCAGCCTATGGCTTGTGTATGCTTCTTCAATACCTGTAGCAAAAGTTGTTCGTTAGCATGAGAGAGTCTAGATGAGATGATAATAGGTAAAGTGTTATTAATTCCAAGAAAAGCATATTTTAGATGATAGGGCGAGGTTTAAGCTCAAGTGTTGGTGGCTCCTCAATAGAAGGGGGCATTGGCTTTGATTGTCTCTCTTTTAGATAAAGTGGTTCGAACTTCTTTGTACTATCGCTCAATGCATGGACCTTGCGTTTCGGGTCCATCTTTTCCTGGCTTTCCTCTTCAGATAATTCAACAGCGTCACCTTGGTGTACATGAATCAAAACTTTTCCAGTGGACAAAAGGGACACCCAAGAATGATTGGGGATTGGGATGTCCTTTTCTGCTTCATAATTGTAACGCCCTAGGCCCAGGATTCGGTCCCTGATGGCCCCGACATTCCTCTGCATCCCCTGCGACCTTGTTATGTCATCCTCCCTTGCCTTGAATGCTCTTTGAAAAGTGAAAGTTGTCCCCACAAACCAACATGGGTCCTTTCAGCATGCTTTATCCTCACTCACATACATCCTAGGAAAATTCCCAGATGGTCACCCAACATAGGATTGCTCAAACTAAGCACACTTAACTTTAGAGTTCCTATGATTGAGCCACCGGATGTGATATCGGTTCATTCATGTAACCCTTTTGAACTCGGGTCGTTACATACACACCAGCTTCCGCTTGGTTCATCCTCGAACCACATCTTACTGGGAGAGGTTCTGCTCTGATACCATCTATAATACCCCAGGCCCAGGATTTGGACCAGGATTCGAAATCCAGATTCGGCCCCTGATGGCCCCGACATTCCCCTGCATCCCCTGCGACCTGATAATGTCATCCTCCCTTATCTTGAATGCTCTTTTTAGAAGTGAAAGTTGTCTCCACAAACCAACATGGGTCCTTTCAGCATGCTTTGTCCTCACTCACATGCATCCTAGGAAAATTCTCAGAAGGTCACCCAATATAGGATTGCTCAAAGCTAAGCACGCTTAGCTTTGGAGTTCCTATGATTGAGCCACCGAAAAAGAAGGTGCACCTTGTTGGTATAGGTAGTAACTTTCAATTATTTTAAGCCTTTCTTACCCATACTTTCATGTCCTCAGGATCCCTTTCATTCAGATGTGGTATCGGTTCATTCATGTACCCCTCCTGAACTCGGGTCGTTACAGTTGGTATCAGAGAATAAGTTTTAGGTTCTGTGGACTGTGTTCAAAGGAAATATTATGGGGTGTGAACGCATTATTTGTTGTGTGTTTTATGCCTTAAGCTATGCGTTTATACCCATGAATCTGAGGTCATGCATTGGAATGAAAAGTATGCGTTAATCTAGTATGCAATGACGACACATTCCTATCACAAGTTTTCTTACATTCGCGCCAAGTATAACAAGAACACAAGTTTCTTGAGTAATCCGAGGTCGAACACAGGGACTCGTCGCTCAATAATGCTTGTGAAGCAATGAGTTTGAGGCGATGAATAAAAGTAAAAAGACGAAGTTTAATGGGCTACATGCTACTCCTACTCCTAACTAAACAGATTGAGCAATAGAAGATTTGCGATGAGAATTGGTAGATACACAACAACTGTTAACGTATAGTAATGTTTATTATCTTAAATCGCTCGAGTAATCCCAGCTCGTCATACTAACACATCGCACACCTCTCGGTGGTCAGCCGCATGACTATATCTCTATAGTGCATGGTTGCATCGAGTATAAGATTGTGCCTATCTCTAGAAACAATGCATACTTTGCTTTAGTGCGTTCCATCTCTTACCTTCTCAGGCAGTTAGACGCAACTAATTAACTTATAAACAAGCATTGCAATAACCCATTGACAAGCGTTACTATAGCCTTTCACCAAGCAAAGAGGATTAACTCACTATACTCGCACAATGCACACCTCTCGGTGGGTTATTACATGCATCCTATCTCTAGGCTACATGATTAAGTATGGGATCGCCTTTGATAAATAAACGATGAAGGTAAACGATGATAAAGATAAAGATGATGAAGAAGATGACATTGAAGGAATCAAGATATGCATTGATTACAAAATATCTTAATATCTTAAGCTAAAATGTAATACAATATAGAGGTTAGAGGAGAAATGAAAGACTCTGCGTCAAGGCTGTTAGTGATGCCATGGATGAATGGTGGAGATGTCTCTCTCGAGCTCTATCTCCGGCGAAAGCTCCAGTCGTCACTCGGTCTGGTTTTTGGAGATGAAGAATTCTCACTGAAAATCTGCTCATGCTTTCATATGTGATCGCAAACCTCTTCCTTGAGGCAGAAGTTCGAATGCCTTGAAATGAAGGTCTAAGGGAGCTATTTATAGAGTTTAAACGCCGAAGCTATCATGATTGCGGTCTATGTCCTCAGCTGTCTGCTATGTCGCGAGATGGGCAACTGTCACAATCATGCTTATTTTGTTGATACTTCAAAGTATTGCGTCCAAGCTTGATTCAACTGAAGTATCAATGCATTCTACCCATCTTGCGATCACCCTTCTATTGAAGGTTGTCACTCCGTGGCCACAATCTCCAAGTGATTACCTCATTTGTTTGATCACCGCAACTTCCATGCGATGGACGCATTCAATCACTGCAACTTCCATGTGATGGACGTATGTGATCACTGCATGCGTTTGTCTATGCGATAGCTCGGCTTTCAGTGCATGCACTTGTCATTGCATTCGCCTGGCTTCAGTGCATGCGTTTAATTGCGATTGCTTATTTCCAGCGCATGCGTTTGATTCCTGCAATAGCTACAAAAATACACCTTGGCATGGAGTAACGCATAATATTGGGGTCAGTGAGGCTTTAGGTGCTAATCGACGCAAAACTCAATTTTTCACAAATTCTAATATTATCACCGCATTTTCTACTTGTTAGCCCTCATAATTAAAAATAAAAGGCTTATAATAACTGGTATTTTTGCCAGTTATCAGACTGATTTACGATGTAAGTCTTGGTTTTGTGTCCCTTATGGCTATTCACGGATCCTTCGTCCTCGCTAGGTATGTTCTTTCATTAAATGTTTTATGGAAAATGTGTTTAAAAGCCTTAATGTCTAAGTTTATGTATTGACTAATTGTTATTGCTAGTTTAACGACCTGAAAGAAGTTAGTATGAGATGACTATTTTGTTTTGGTATTATGGAAAGAAAGAAGGATCATAATAAGGCCATTTGGCATTAGTTTAATTCATAGAAGGACTGTTAGAAACGGACATATATTTATGTTCAGGGATATTGAAACCTAATAGAACTATGAAGTGTTATACACTTATGACATGAAAGAAAGAAATGGATGTATTTGGTTAAGCTATGGAATAAGGTAGGTGAATTGGAAATTCACTGAGGAATAATATTAAGTTTTGCATTACGGGAATAAAACTAGTGGTGCTACAAGGAACTTTATCACAAGGCACACATTCTTAGTTACGAGATTAAAGTTTCTTTATAAAATTTTAAAAAAAAGGTGAAGAAGCGACTATAAATTCTATTAAGAATTACTAGATATTAAAGTCAAAATGTTCCAAGAAATTTTTTGAAAGGATTAGTAGGTCATGATCATTTTCATGGTATCGAAGTTGGTGGATCGAGTAATGTATGGTGTTTTGGTTCTTCATATAACGTGCCTAAAAGGAAGAAGAATTACTAGTTGGAGCATAAAGCGATAGCATGAGGAACTGTTTACAAGACCTAGGTAAGATGAATTGGTCAAGGAATACCAAGATGGTTGAAATTATAGTTGCCTTTAGATGGGAGAAAACGAGTTATTGGATTGAAAATTCTTAAGGTACTTGGGTTTGAACTATGTGTTTGTCACAATGAAAAGGTTCAAGTTTAATTAACTATACCAAGAGGAAGGATAAACGTTTTGAAGTTTAAAAGCAATGTTATCTTGTGGGGATACCTTACTAAAGTTCCAAGTTTGGAATGAAATTTTAGATTTATGGAAAAGGTTATAGGGTCACATGTCTTGGTTTGGGATTATGTTTCACTCAGAAAGTAAAAAGTGCACTTTCAAGTTGTTGGGTTAAGCAAGGATAAATGTAAAGAAAATAATAGTATTTAAGAAAAGATTGTATTCATTTGGGGAGATAAATGGAAATTAATGTGTTCAAGATTCTAGAATAGTTAAGAAAGGTTTGGATTTTAAGACATGATATGGGTGGATACAAGGCATGGTTTGGTGTAAAATAGGAATCTCTCATTACCATTTGGAACTTTGCACTGCAGTATGCAGTGTTCAAAAATATATATATATAGCTTGCTTAGGTTGTTGGATTGTAGATTGTGAAAAGGGATTCAAATAGTCACATGCTTTGATATAGATATATTTCACTAGGGAAGTGAAATAGAGCATCTTGGATTTATTGGTCTTGGAAAAGATAAAGGAAGATGAAAGGATTTGAGAAATATCTTGTTGTTTTGAAAAGGTAGGGGGAATTGATGTTTTGAGATTAAGAACAAAGGTTTGGTTTGGTGTTCAAGATAGGAAATATGGGTTTACGAACCTTTAGAGTTGGTATGAAAAATCTCGTTACTATTTGGAACTATGGATCTTAGTATTGTTGGTTGAATGGATATCCTGCCTAAGCTATTTGTCATGGAACTCAATTTTAGCATGAAAATTTAATTAAGCTAGACTATCAAGTGTCGGAAGAGTGCTTAGCAATCTTTTTCAAATTATAGTGGAGTCGAGGAAATAACGTTTTATGAAAGGATGTTTAGTAGCAATAGTTGCTAGAAACCATGGAAATGGAAAGGGTAAGTCCTCGTTAAAGAGGGGGAAGATGTTGAAAGGTATTAGCAAGGTTTAGAGGTTTTGATTGTGGACACGAATATCTAGAACAAGGAATTAATGAAGCCATCAATTTGATTGAAGGTGAAAGTAATCTAGCTCCAAATAAGAAACAAGGTATATGATTATTAAGGTTGAGTAAATTTGATCTACCAGAATGACCCCTAACACTAGAGATGAACTTAAGTTGAGAGCAACTCCTATCCTTAAGGCTCCTCATAGAAGTACTCTAGTAGAGTTGGAATAGCCTAGGTCACTGGTACAAGAACCATTTAACAAAATGTTTCATATGTGCCTTAATATTTTGCCTTGGAGCACATCATCTTTGTTTATTAGGAAAGAAAGATGATTCATGCGACTTTGTATCAACTATTATGGATTGAATATGATAGCGTATCTCGGTTGCAGGGGATGGTCAGGGCAATTAGGTGCTGAATCCGAATTCTGAATCCTGGACTTGAGATGCCATGAGAGATATGTTTTCTGTTGCATCGACAATGAGGTGACCCACTCTATGGAGTGTGAACATTCTCAATATAGATGTATGCAATCATGAAGGTCTTTATCTTAGAAACTGGCATCAGGTAATGGTTACAGCTATTATAAGGTTATGGTTATGTATTTTGGAATGACAAATACTCTATAGTATATGGGGACTTCAAGAGCTTCACTTAAGTGAGATTTTTAGACTCGTGCATGGGAGGGTCTAAATAGTGATATGTGTTTGTTTTAAGATTAAAGAGTAACATGATATTGTCTCAGATAAGTTATACAATTCATGATAGGAGGTGAAGACTTTCTAAAGCGAGGAGTTAACACTAATTAAAAGTTCTTTGGTAGTATTATCAGTTTGAAGAAGCAATTTGGAAATAGAAGATGAGACAAGAACTAAGTATCATGAGCCTTTAAGGACTTGAAATTTCAAGGACGAAAGTCTCTTAAGGAGGGAAGAATGTAACATCCCGAATTTCAGGAACATCCCTTTCATTTGGAAAATTAAGATTAAATTGAAATAATTGAAAAAACTTTTATGGGTTAAATTGAATTTACTTAATTAGATATTCGAACTAATTATCTTGAAAATATTGAATTTTGCTTGTTTTGAATTGATTTAAATATTTGGAAGGATTTAATTTGTATCAAATTGATGGATCTTATGCTCTTTAATTTTGGTTTTTGAAGCCTAAATTAAGATAATTTGAAAAGTTAATTGATTTATAAATTTAATAGAATCTTTAGAGATTTTGGAGATATTGTGATAAAATATTTTATTTATATTTTCAAAATTTGAAAAAAATAAAAGAATTGAGATTTTTTTTTCGGAATTAAATGAGAGTGAAAAGAAACCAAAATTTGGGGAGAAAGCAATTCGGTTTTTCAGCGGCAACTTTCACAAAATTATCGATTGCTGGAGTTTAAACTGTTGGATCGTGCTCCAATTTGGTCAGTCTATTCGAGACATATAGAGTTTCATTTTGAATGATTGGATCATTGTTTGAAGCTCTGGTTTATTCATAATCACTGCTGAATAAAATCTGTAAAACTAGAAATTCCCCTTCTCTCTTACTCTCGCAAACCCTCCTCATGCAAGACCCTCACTAGTAGCCGCTAGCCTAAACAATTTATGTCGTCCGATAGCAACACCTGCTGCCTATTTATGGCAGCCACAAGTCAACTCACAGTCGGCCACCACTGCCTTGATCTTTGCCGGAATTTTGAGTAAAACCTTGGGTAAGACTTATTATTCCTTATAATTTGGGAGGTGAAGTTCACCTCTTTGATTTTGGGTTAAATTAGTAACCTCTCTTTGGTTTGAAATTTAGATTCAAGATTTGAAAGTTTTGAGGCATTGACCATCAAGCTAGAGATCATTTTGTTTTGTAGAAAATTGGTGAAGATCGGTAAGTTTTGTAAGTTGTTGGATGGTTATTCTTTTGGATTGATAGTAATAGTGAAAAAATTAAGTTATTGATTTTGGATTTAATTCATGATCAAATTGACTAATTAAATCGAGTATTGGAATTTGTCTTAGACCAAGCCACAACTTTAAGTTGATTCAAGTGTGCTAAAGAAGTTCTAAGGAGATTTTGTTTTGCGCTTTTTACTAAGTTGATGTAAGTGGTACTATTATCGGTGTCTTTGTGCCAGGCGACCTAGTCTAGAATTATAAAGTTAACTAATGGACTCTTGAAGCATGATTTTGTCATTATGTTTTACTTATTGCATGACAGTTATGAGTATTATGAGCATGTTTAAATTTCTAATTAGTACTGAAATTATGTATGTGATGTATGAATAGACCAATAGGGTAGTTTACGGTCCCGCCTTGACGCATGTTTTATTTCAAAGGACCGATGGGTCTAGTTTCATGTTTAACGATATGCCTACGGACTGCTAGACATGGGTGAGCCGACAGGTTTACGTTCATGTTATTTTTCATGTTTGACGGTATGCCTACGGACCCCTAGACATGTGTGAGTCAACAGGTTTACATTCATGTTATTTTTTTCATGTTTCATGTTTGATGGTATGCCTACGAGCCGCTAGACATGTGTGAGCCGATAGGTTTACGTTCATGTTATTTTTCATGTTTGATGGTGTGCCTACGAGCCGCTAGACATGCGTGAGCCGACAGGTTTACGTTCATGTTATTTCCATGTTTGACGGTGTGCCTACAGGCCGCTAGACATGCGTGAGTCGATGGGTTCANCGTGAGCCGACAGGTTTACGTTCATGTTATTTCCATGTTTGACGGTGTGCCTACAGGCCGCTAGACATGCGTGAGTCGATGGGTTCACGTTCATGTTATTTTCATGTTTGATGGTGTACCTATGGGCCGCTAGACATGCGTATCAAGGCAAGACAGTACGTCTTTTGGTTCCCTTTCATCATCAAAAACTGATGTAGCTGTATGAGCCACGGGCCATCATTCTCTACTCGTGGATGAATAGCCTGATCCTGGTAATGGGATCACTTACTGAATATTTTATACTCAACCTTTCTTAATCTATGTTTTTCAAGTAATGATAGGAACAGACCGGCAAGTGACGAGAGGGACTAATGATCGTGCTAGGACATGTAAATCGCTTCCGCCCAGTTTATGTTTTCAAGCTATTTAAAAGTTTTGATTTGAAACTCAATGTTGGTCAAAATTTTATTTGTAAGTTATTTTTCTTCATTATTTTAGGGGCTCTGAACAAAGATTTTACTTATTTGTTATTTATTTTTGAAAAGTTTCTTTATTATTTTAATGAAATTTATTTGTCCTCAATGGTCAAAATGTTTTAAATGTAGATGTTTAATATAAGTAACGACCGTTATCAGAGTACTCAAAAGGTCAGGTCGTTACAATAATCCAGGATTATGAAGTCTTCTAGAAAGATAAATTTAGTAACCTTCACAAGCACATATTCAATTTTCCCTTTTAGATAAATAATGGATCTATCAGCAAGCTAAAGCGTTACTGTGGTTGGACTGGCTTCACCAATTCCCAGCTTCTTGGAAATTGATAGGGGCATCAAATTGATACTCGCACCTAAATGGAATAACGCATGCCCTACACCGATCCTTCCAATTAAGCATGGGATTCTAAAGCTACAAGATCGCTTTGCTTCTCAGGAATGTTTCTTTTGAATAGCACACTGCATTCTTTTGTCAACCCCACGGTCTCAGCTTCATTTATCATCCTTTCCTTTGACAATTAACTTTAAAAAACTAAACATAATTGGGCATTTGCTCCAACGCTTCCACCAATGGAATGTTAATATGTAGCTGCTTAAGAATATCAAGGAAACACTTTAATTGTTTTTCACCATTAATTTTTTGTAAGTTTCGGAGGAAAGGTGCATTTGGACGTACGTCAGATATTTCCCCTGTGTTAGAGGTACTTGTTGGAGAATGGATCGTAGAGCCAGGGGCTTTTTCTGCTCTGGGCTTCTTTGATGTGTTTGTATTCTCAGATGGTTATTCAAGTGTGTTCATTGTTGGGTCAGGGCAAGTGTATTCTCTTGCGTATTTTCTCTTAGCCTCTGTTAGAGGTCTACCAATTCGCATTATCATCGCTAGACACTGCTCCTTGCTATTGTTGTGTTGTTTGGGAGCTTTTGTGTCGCTTTGCAAGGTTTCTTATGGGCGATTTTTTAGTTCATTAGCAATCTGACCTACCTACAACTCCAAGTTCCCGATGGATGATGCCTAACTCTTCAGTAATGCATCATTCTGAACTATGTACTCTTTCAACGAAACCTCAAGTGGAGAAGAAGAAGAACTCGATGCAATTTTAACTTTATTGTGAGATTGTCGTGGTAGTTGCTGTTGATTGTGCTAAAATCCTGGTGAGGATCTCTGCCTCTGTTGCTGCCACATACTAGGATGCTCTGTATTTTACCGATGGCCTCCGTAAGAGAAATTAGGATGGTTTCTCCATCATGAGTTGTATGTGTTGGAGAAGAAGTTGTTCTTCACAAAACAGGATGATTGTGAATTTTGAAGATGGACTTCAGATAGATGTGACTCGCCGCAACCCACACAGGTCAAAGGTTGTCCCAATGCATCTATTTGATGCACATTCTGCGTTTGAGGTGTATTGTTTATGGTTAAGTTATTCAACATGATCGTCATGGTGACCATCTAGGAATGTTCATTTAGACAAGTATAGAACGTTTCCATTTGAACCGTGAGAGGTAACCCATGGTTTGAACATTTCTTGACTAACTGTTTAAATCTCTCCCACACGTCCTTTAAGGTTTCAGAGTCTCTCTATTCGAAGTTCATGACTTCGCTTTAACGTCCTGTGTTGACAGTAGGAGGGAAAAACTTTTGCATGAATTTCTCTAATAACTTCTCCCATGTTTACCTCGCTAGGCTCGAAGGAGGTCACCATTGCTTTGCATCGTCTCTCAGTGAAGAAGTGAATAGAGATAGCCTTATGGTTTCGAGTGTGGTTCCAGGAATCACAAATGAATTGCATGTCTCCAATAAACGCCTTAAGTGTGCATTGACGAAAGGTTCTTTCAATCTCGAGGTCATATTTCAGCTAAGAAGAGTCTTCCATGCTCATAAAACATTTACAAGCTTAGGCTCAGCTTGTAATACTCCTTTGATTAAGAGTCCTGCGAAAAGATTCAAAACTAGATTACTGTAGCTACGTCGTCTAATCCCCGATAACGGCACCAAAAGTTTATTGCATTTTTATTTTTGTGTTGTGCTTATGCCATTGTGTATCTTAATATGAGACTATACGTTAGGAGGTAGAAATTAGTATTTCATGCAAAGCTCTAGTTATGTACAAGTTTTCTTGAGTTAGATCCAAATATAAACCTAGCTCAAGTTCCCTGGCAAGACCAGGATAGAATGCAGGGATTAGGTAGTGCTAACGCATGATCTTTTGCAGTGTGATTCTAAGTATAGACATGTGTTGAGATTCTAAACTAAACTAAGCTAGCATACATGCAAGAGAAAGAGGTTGGAGAAATAGGATGCATTGACAAAATATGGAATGTGTTAGAATATAACAGATCAATATGACTAACTTTATCTTTAAAACTACTCAATATTCTTACTTGATGCATTCCACAGTTACATACTTTCTTAAGCAGTTGACTATTTCAAGTCAAATCGATTGATCAAATAGATTCAAGCATAAAACGTTTTAAGTATGCATCAATCAAGTTGGATGCACATACATGTGACTTAGCAGATTAACATTTAGTTCCACCAAACCTGCGATGGATTTAGCTACTCATGATGAAAGAAAGTAAGAAAATGTATACAGAAATGGATGAAATCATGATTGAATTATATCAATGAAATATTTCTATAGAATCCGATTCAATCAAGACAAATAATGGAAGAAAATACCAAGTAAGGGAAAGAAAATTGCGTCAAGCCGCTTGGGTCAATCTCTTGCTCCTTTGGTTTGCTTTAGGTTTTGCTGTTGTGACTGGGGTAAGGACGTGTTGAAGGTCGTCCCACTCGAGCTCTAACTCTGTTAGAACCTCTGTATCGGTGGTGGAAATAGTGGTTAGACTCATCTTCTTCTTGTAGGCGGCAGAGGAACTAATTTTGTACAAGGATGTTACTGCCTACTCCTAAGTCTCTTACTTTTTGACTCTCTAACTTACTAATTATTCTTCAGATGGGCAGCATCTCCTTTATAGGTGCTTGACTCATCAACTTGTGATGTGACAACATTAAATTTCAAGCCCTATTGTATCCGCTTGCTATTTTGATTTACTTAGATGCTACCTATCAGGTTGCTCATATTGCAAGTTGAGATTTGACGTTGAGTGCACGAGTGAAATATATCTTCTTGAATCTACTTTGTTTCAACGCTTGCCTCCTATGTTGGATTCTCTGCAATACTTAGTGAAATTCCAGATTCCTGCATTATCAAGCATTAGTGGTACACTTTTTGTTTTTTGTTTTTTTTAAAAAAGGATGCTTTTATATGTATTGAACGCATATATTATATATTATTTATATTATATATATATATTATAATATATATATATGATAATAATCTTATGTGTTTTCCTGCTAAAATGAATGTGTTTCTAATTATTATTGTTCTAATTTTAAGAGTACAATAACTTATATTTCTATAAATTATCATTGTTGTTTCATTCAGATAAAAACAAAAGTGTAAAAGTACAAAACCATAGAAATTGTTATTAAGATTTAGGAAAGTGCTCCTTGTTTTATAGATAGGCAGCTACCAAATGACCAAAAAAAAAACATTGTTCACAACTAGAAAAAACACGTTTCTTGACGTTTGAAATGTTAAAGACTTGACATTTTTATTAAAAATGTCAAGTAATAGGTGATTTTTAAAGAAAAATGTCAAGAAAATATATTTAAAAAAAATTAGAAATTAAGGGTAATTTTAATGAAAAATGTCAGGAAATAAAAAGTGGAGGTAGGGTATTTTTCAAATATTTTTTCACGCTGATAGAATACTTGATATGTAAAAAATGTCAAGTTTCAGGATTCATTTTTAGAAGCCTCAGTTTTTATTCTTCCCGCTTGATGTGCCTTCTCCCTCTCAAACGAAACCTTAGCGATTTTTCTCCCTATCGACCTTATCATCTTCCATCCTTCGACCATCTCATGTCTCTTCTCCCAGGTTACGATCGCACCGTCTTTGTACCCATCGTCGTCATCGTGTGGTTGCTGGAAGATCGAACAAGCCTTAGAGATTTTTCTAGCTTGTCTTCTTCAATGTTCCTCCAAGATTGAAGAAGCCCTAGCGATGTCTAGTAATTTCTCTTCTTCCTCTACTTTTCAATTCAGGATGTTGCAGTTTCTCTTCTTCCTCTACTTTTTCATGCACTACTGTGGCAGCTGAATCGTCAACCAAAGCAATATCAATGTCGGCCATGCCTAAATCGACTCTGAAGGGGTAATCATAAGCAGTGACCATGGTGATGGGTTTTTAAAGAAACATAACAACAAAAGGGACCATACTGTCTAAATGGTAGGTTTGATTCAAGAACCAAAAGTTGGAAGAACAAGAGAGTTTTTGTTTAAATGGTCCCAAGTGATTTGAAGCAAATTTTCAAACATAAAAGATTCATCATTACCAAATATTCAAGTCAAACCCAAAATCATTTCCTCCAAATCTCAAAACTGAAGTGGCTAACAAAATCTTCTTCATCTTCCTCCCCATGTTCACAAGCAAACAAAATCAAACTCCCTTTCATTCCTTCATTCTTTCTTATTTAATTTGTTTTTCAGCTAACCCTCTTACTAAAAATTAGATTTTTGGCGATATAGAGTTGAAAGATTTAGCAAATCCATGTAAATAAAATAAATCATTAAACAACTTAAATTGTTGTTAGGTCTTTCAAAAATGTATATTTTCTATGTTAATTTCCCAAAATGGTGTTGATTTTAGGTAAAACGATCCCCGAAGCGTTTAGGAGTCATTAAGAGAAAATTGTGCCAAAAGGATAAAAAATGACCAAGAAAATCAACAAATTGAAGAGAATCAAGTATTTACCACAATTCCATCGAGTAAGGCTGTTGAATAATCGAGTATCGAGTATTTACCAGAATACTACCATGTATAACCGAATAAGGGTTGTCGAGTAATCAACTATCGAGTTATTGAGTACTATCGAGTTCTTTCTTATTCATCGAGTATCATCAAATTCCATCGAGTAAAAGCTATCAAGTAAAGGTCATCCAACGTTGAGCATCGAGTAAAGTATCATCATGCATCGAGGATCGAGTATGAAACAGAAAACTCTATGCATTCATTTTTTTTACTAGATTTTGACGCGATTCATCCCCACACCTCACGCCACTTTGTTGCTGGTATAAATTTTGGTTTAGGTCTTCAACAAAGAAGACAATATCATTTTGAGAGACCATTTTTAAGAGAAACATCAGAAAGGAAAAACCATTTTTTGTGAGGAAGCACGATTTCGATGGAGACTGGAATTTCTCTTTGTATCAATTAGTCTTTATGGTAAATTTTTTCCTACCTAGGTTAGATTTTGATTTCTTTTTTATTTGTAACCAATAACTTTTAATTCTTCATGAATTTGTCTATGGATTTTTGAAGTAATTCAATCTTGTTTTTATTTTAAGAGTTCTTGCAAATTCTTTTGAGTTTTCTACTTTTCTTTATCATTAGCAATATGAATTTGAGCATTCTTGAATCTGATTTTAATTCTTGAAGCATGTTGAATGTGAAGCATCTCTATGAGGAGAGAACCTTGAGCAAAAGTAAGATTGTCCAAAATCCAATTTTCATTGAATGTAGGTTTTACAGTAAATCAAAAACAAGATATGCATTTATATAAATTATAGCATGCATTAATAAAGGAAAACTTAGGATTTCAAAAACCCTTACCGTTGAAGACTATTCTTCAAGAATCCCTCGAATAAGTCAGGAACGGATCTCCTTCTCCAAAAGGGACACCACCAAACGAAGCCTCCTGTATTCTCCTTAGGGATTGAGAATGGCAGAAGGTATGGGTTGTCACACCCCGCCTCGAGCCTATCTCCTAAGCTCAAGGAGAGGCGTGAGGGACCATAGATACCACCTTTCTGTTATATCTACTGCACATCTAAACCTCTTTACTCTCAGTAAACTTTAAGTCAAGGAGATAAACAATAACTGATTGAATAGGCCCATTTTATTACAATAATGTAACGTTTATACAACTCGAAGACTTAACTACAAAGTTTACAACAACAACTCTTAGACCCCAGAAGTGTAACATTGGCTGTGGTAGACCTTGACCATAGCAGCACCCTAGAACTCCTTAACTTTCGCTACCTAGAAAGAAAACATGAAAGAAAAGAATGAGCTTCACAAAGCTCAGTGAGTGGTAAGCAACTTCTAGAGTCTATCTCAACTCATACCAACAAGCATATCATAAATACGAGGTTGATACTCAAACCTCTACTTTGAATGAGTCTAGTCCCAACTTCTATCTACACGAACGGTAGATAGTTAACTGTTACAATCATAAACGCTTACCCACTTGCATTTCCCTTTCTTCCCTATGTGCACATAATTCCCCGCTCCTGGGCTCAGAAGCTAGGTCTGCCATCCCTCTGACCATCCTATACGAGGTTTCTCCCACAAACTCAGGAACTAGACCTCTCGGTCCACTGACCATTCCGTGAGGTTCCATTTGAGCTCAGGAACTAGGTCTATTGACCCCTGACCATCCCAATCATATATTCTCATTTTCATCCTTATTACTCATTCATAATATAAGCATATACAATTTACTTCAAAAGATATGCTTAAGACTTAAAGGAAAATACCACTCACTTTGGTAAGGTAGGAACATTTCTCTAGAAGTTCCTTGGTTTTCTCGGGCTCCTTTTTGGACCCTAGAATCCAGATTTAACTTTAATCTATATTACTTATAGTTCTAAGGCTTATTTTGAATTACTTCCTTCTATAAACATGCTTTAAAATGTCTCAGGAAGCCTACCATAAAATATTTGCTCCGAAATCCTCGTGGTTTGGCTGGAATTCTCAAAACATCAAGACTGACCCAAGTTTACCCGACAGTTCGACCCTTCTGTCTTTTCCTCACTCTCCAGCCTGATTCCTTGGAGATTCTTCTTTTCCAGCCCTACCCTGAAAACTAAACTCTCACAAATTTCAGGTGGCTTTGTAATCACTCCTAATGCATGAGTATTCAGAGAGAAATCCTCGTCCCAAATTGATGTTACTTCCAGACTTCACTGTCCTACAATATCTCTTTCTCTTGGAACTTCATGACTGAAGCATGATCTTTCTCCTAATGCATGGCCTTTATGATCAATGCATGGTCTCCTCTAAGTCCACCTATTAACACTCTTCCTTCCATTCTTTGAAGAGGATTTGGATTATGAATGGAAGAGACATCTTGTGGTGGTACTTATAGGCTAAAGGAAATGATCCTTCTTGAAGTGTTTACACCATGTTTTGCCACCACCTATTCCTTTGACATTCACCTACTCTCATGCCACACACCTACTTGAGTTGTCTTCCTCATGCATAAGACTTCCTTTGCATGAAACTTAATTCATCCATCTTCTACTAACTTAAGTCTAACCATTTCTCGGCACAGCCATTTGTCCGAATGAGTTCATCAATCTAGCGTAACGCAGGCCTCAGTACTGCTCCAAGGTTTAGTCCATCGCGTATCTCCTGCACATCGTTGCCTAGCTCCATCGTCTAATGAATCTCTCACTATAATCCTTTAGTACTTGCGTCCATCGCATAGCACTAACGCCCCATCGTGTAGCTCAATCGTTTAGTAAATGATCTCGCTTTCAATGATCTTGCACGTAGTCTATCACTTAGTTGCCGCGCCCATCATTTAGCTCTATCATGTAGCACCGACACCCTATCGTCTAACACATCCGCTCATCGCATAATGTCATCGCCTAATGTTTGTGTCTATCGCATAACGCCCATTGTTTAGTATTCTGCCTATCGTGTAGCACTCACACTTATCATGTAGCACCATTGTGTAGTCTATCGCCATTGCCCATCGTCATCTTCTAGCACTGATGCCGATCGTGCAGTGCCAACGCTCCATTGTTTAATTCTATCGTCCATCACATAGCGCTTATCATTTAGTGCGACCCTTCGCATTGTCTAGTGCTGCACCTTGCTGCACGATCGCCTACTGCATCGCTGAGGTCCATGCATTTGCTACACGATCACCTACCTCATCGCGTAACGCCGTGCATTTGCTACACGATCACCTACCCCATCGCGTAGCGCCGCTTATTTACTACACGATCGCCTACCTCATCACGTAGCACCGTTCATTTTCTACACGATCGCCTACCTAGCGCCTTGCACTCAACATCTTGCTCTCTCCGCTCTCGCTCACACATCCTCAACACATGAGCAACTTGGGCAATGCTTTTTGCTAACACCTCGGCCAACATGCGTCCAACCTTCCAAACGCATGGTTGCCTTTGCTTCAATGCTTAATCTCTTTTAGACCTCAACTCATGCGTTAACACCAACGCATGGTTCCTTTTGACTTCAAACTAATCCAAATTCCACTAGTAAAGGCTCATCACAAAGCTACTCAAGGACAATCTACTCAACATTTAGAAATTTCCTTCTCTTCAACATAGGATTTAACTTTCACGTAGTTAATTCCCTTAATTACCGACCTAAATAGGGAAAATGGAAATCTAGGTTTCAAATTTACTTCCTCCTTAAGGAAATTTCATCCTCGAAATTTACTCGGACTTACTCTGGTTTAAGATTTCACAACACTCCCTGTTACAAACTCTTATAACCTTGTCTATTACCACGCTTCCACTGCACTACTCTGATATTAACTTCCTTAGTTTGTCAATGATACCTCTCCTAATCATCTCTTAGCTAGTCGTTGAACCAAACTATCTACAATAACTTTTCAATCTTAAACTCTAAATGAGAATAACTTAAATTCATACTTACCTTCCTCAGTAGATCTTCAGGTAGCATTATGAGTTCCAGCTCCGGTTGCCTGCTAGGTCATGTCACTTTCTATTCCTCTTAATCTCATTTTGACTAATTTCTTAGGTTTCTCTTTAAACCTTTATTCTACCACACTTCCCTTTGGTTTTACTGAACTCAAACCTCAGGTTTTCTAAATCAGCCATTCGGTTTCCAAGAACTTTTGGTACCAAACTAGTATCAACTCAATCTAACCTTTCCTAGGTTTTACGTAAACTTTTTCTCTGATACTAGGCTGGTATCTTCAATTTTCCCATATAACACATAATCTATAGTTACATATTGTATCAAATAATCTTTGATACTAAACTATATGTTATATCCTATATAGCACATAATCTATAGTTACATATTGTNTGATACTAAACTATATGTTATATCCTATATAGCACATAATCTATAGTTACATATTGTATCAAATAATCTTTGATACTAAACTATATGTTATATCCCATATAACACATAATCTATAGTTACATATTGTATCAAATATAATATAACCTATAGATGTATTTTCTCTCAACTATACATGACATTTAATATAAATCACATTTATAGTAAACTCACTTATATGAATCTCATTCATATAATTGATATTTGAATCATATCGAAATATTTAATTCCTCTAAACTTATTTAATATAAATCATATTTATTTTAAATTTAATTACATGTATCTTATTCATATATTTAGTATTTGAATCATATTCAAATTCCTCTCATATTACTTTATATTATAATGTATCAAATACATTATATTAATTATATCATATATAATTAATTCTCTCAATTAATTTGAACACATCAAATTAATCCAAAAATAATTCTCAATTAAATCCCTGTTGAGCTATAGAGGGGACCTTATGGACATGTTTGAAGCTCCAATGGTACTTGGATAATTAATTAAACTCTTTAATTAAATTACCCAACGTCCATTAACTACCAGTCATTCCACTAAAGATCGAAAATTACACTCTTTGCACTATAGATAAATTTCTGTGTCCATTCGGATATAACCAATCAATAGCGCGATGACCCTTCACAAATTGCTCGTAAGTATAGTTGGGCCAAAATTACCGTTTTCCCCCTATAGTTACATCTAACTCCTTAAGTACTACTGATCTCTCTAATGAACAATAAGTCATAGTTCAACTATGACTAAGTCCTTCTCAGGCCAATAGATGGTGTGGCCACATATTCAAGCCCCAAAATCAGCCCTTAAGCAATTTATCTTCTTGCCCCTACATCGAGGAAGAAGTGAATTTTGTCTTGTATAGCTGTGTTCCCAGCTCCCCAGTCAGATGAATCCTCAAAATGGTAGGCTTGTTAAGTTGGCAATCTGACCAGTCTCACCCAAACAAATAAAATGACTGCCTTCATGAGTAGGAGTTCACAACTCACTCAGAATTCAGGTCAAGTCACTATGGTCATCGTAGTGAAATGTAAGTCTCTATTATTAACGGCGTTATATAAAGAGACTAATCATTTCATGCTCTGGTCTTATACAAAGTCTTTGTATAGTATACCCTCCCTCCCGCCCCCCCCCCCCCACATGTCTCTACATGAATGATCGGGATCAAATCATTTGTAGCACTTTACAATACTTGTAACAGCTACAAAGCGGGTCGTATCTGTGGTGTCACCAGAATAAGGTACCCAGCCTTATCCATCCACTACAGACCGTTTAGTTTATTATTTAAACAAGATCTACTTGTATGTCTATTCGTGGTTTAATGATGTGCGCTAGGAGTGTATTCTAAGTGGAAATGGAAGATAAAATTGATGTAAATGAAGATGAATGGTAAATAACTTCTCTAGGTGAGAAGAATGGGTGATGCATTACACTCTCTCATTGACGCGTACAAACTTTACCTGAACTACATACAAATATAAAACAAATTTAGGTTCCTGGTAAGTCTAGGGTCGAACATAAGGATTTAGGTTAGACTAACGTAAGCCTTGCATTGCACTGATGTAGAAGGATTCTAAATAAATGCTGGAAAAGTTCAATACACTATTTTAACTACATGCATACAAGAAGAAACAAGAGTTCAAACGAAATATGGGGTTCAATGAAGGAATGGTGTTAATTGATTAGTCAATGCATTGATCCAAGTAAGATGAACACGAAAGAGTAAGGTAAAAATGAAGATGAAGGATGCGTGTTTACAATCAAATGTATGTCAATGCGTTGGGTTTCTGTTTATCAAATCATTCAATATTTCTCAATGCAAATACCACATGTTCCTATCTCTAGGGTGCATGTGTTGGATACAAAAAACAGTGAAGCAAAAGTATCTTTATCTCTAAAGCTGCTGTTCGTTCTGACTTGATGCCTTTCTAGCTATTCTATTAACTCAAATGGTTTAATTGAGATAACTTCAACCAAATGATCAAAATGATAAGAGCTTTGAGAATTTTAGCATGCACAAAGTCATAAATGCATTTAACACGACAAATTGTAAGTAGAGGCAAATGTGATCGGATCAAATGCATGATTTTATAAAGATTGAAATTGTCTTTACAATAACACACTTAATCCCATGGAATGATGAATGGAAATAAAGTAAAAAGAAAAGAGTCAAGCCGCAGAGTTCAATTTCTTGTCTTCTTTGGCTTGATCTTAATATGTGTACAACCAACTTGTTAAAGAAATGAAGAAAAGTTCTCTCTCGAGCTTGGTTCTCTTCAATTGTCCTTGATCAACAATGGTGATGGTTATTTTCCTCCTGTGATCTTCTTGCAGCAGCAGAACTACTATATCTAAGTTCTAAGTTACGCTCTCTATATTATGCTGCTTTTCCCATTTACAAGTCTTCTATTCATAGGCCTTTTCCTTTAGCAACTTATGATATGATAGTATTAATTTCCATGCCCTGGTCAGCCGCTTGCCATTTCAATTGTTTTTCAGATGTCGACATTCAAATACCCATACTTGCAAGTGGCGATTTGACAGGAACAACTCAAACCAATGTATTTGCTATGTTAGAATCCTTCAGACGCATGCCTTTGCATTAGTAGAGCTTGCGACACTTAGTGAAATTTATTGAAATCTTGCGATGAGATGCATTAGTCACACAGTTTTATCAAAAAGAATGTTTTTTTGTAAAGGTTAGTAACGCTTGAAGGATTCAATGTGTTTTCTTTAAGATAGATGAGATTTTATAATTAAGAATCCTGATTGTTCCAACTTCTGAGAGAAAATAAC
Organism: Benincasa hispida; assembly: GCF_009727055.1. Taxonomy (NCBI): domain Eukaryota; kingdom Viridiplantae; phylum Streptophyta; class Magnoliopsida; order Cucurbitales; family Cucurbitaceae; genus Benincasa; species Benincasa hispida. The sequence goes on along the minus strand of NC_052352.1, from coordinate 9,680,718 downwards.
TTATATTCCTACAAGTTACCACACCCCTAAATTTTGAACAATGCTCGTCCCCGAGTATTCCAAAAATAGTTTTTTATCATCTCCCTCATCTTAATGCACTGACTTCACCTCTCATCATGCTAACTTGCAAGTATTAGGATTGGCATTTGAAAAAAAAAATTCAGGTTTGTTCCTTCTAAGAAAAAAAATAATGTGTCTTATCTCGAATGCACCAAGCCTTTTGTCAATGACTCTTTTTATTTCCCAAAACATTCTCATCTTTCTAAACCAATAATGCATTGGATGCTACTTTTATTAAAGAACTATAAAAAAAGAAAAGAATGTGATGGTTCAGGACAACCCATGCGTTGATTCAGGCGACTCACTTTCGTTGTTGCTTGTCCCTATGGGTGTCAGGTAGGCATCCAAGTACAGTTGAGTGCCCTTCACAACTGAACTCATATCTTAGCATTTGTGTTTCAAGATGACCATTTTTTTCTTAAGCTAGATAGTGGAGTTGGGATGTGTTGGTCTTGGATACTTAACTTCATTTTGGCTTGCCCCCATGGGTGTCATGCGAGCATCCAACTACGGCTAAGTGCCATTCCCAATCTTAACTCTTGTCAACTTGAAGTTTTCTTTTATGAAGCGTTGACAGAGGAGTTCGCTTATTACGTCTATTTTTTTTTTTTTTTTTAGTGGAAATGCATTAACTTGGACCTCCCTCACCCCCAAATTTTGGAGATCAGCAAGGTCCTCATTGGTGAAAGGGAATTATGATTTTTTTTTTTTTTTGAGAATTTCAAAAGGAGGTTTGAGTTGAGGCTTGCATGCATTAGAGATAAAACGTATGCTTGATTTTTTAGATAAGTTCAGACTTGATTTTTTTTCTTAACGCTAACTCTAGACTTAGAAGTTTTACATTGGTAATATCATCGAAGTATTTAGTTAGAGCACAAGATAAAAAAATAATCAAAGAACTAAGAAAAGTATACACAGAATAAACACAGGGATGAAAAATAAAAAATCTCATTCAATACTTAAAAGAATGTATTAGGAATACTTCATACAAAACTAACTTTTGCAAAAGATTAATTCATAAAACACAAACAACACCCCCAAATTCCTTATTGTGCTGGTGCATTATCCCTGTGTTCAGGTGTAGGGTCTTCATCCAGGAAGCGTAAAGGGTTGATCAGATGGGCAGGCAGAGGGGGTAAGGCAAACATCCTCATCAGGACTTGGTTAATGTATTGCATTGTGAAATTGAACTGGTCCTGCATTCTCCGCATTTGCTACCACATATAATCCCTTAGTACCACATTTTTGGCGCTACAAGGTGCCCATCTACATGTGGTGTGCTTCCATGGATGCGGCCAACAATCTGATTTGTTCTTGGATGAACTCTATCAGCTCATTCATGTTGGTCTGCGCTGGAGGTTGGGCTTGGGTTTCATGCATCTCCTTAACAGGGTTTTCTGAATGTCATGCGTTATTTGTTCCAAACCCAGTTGGTTCATAGACGGTGGCTGGTGGGATGAAGAAGGGTAAAACAGAAGATTGTAAAGGAGAAGTGTAAGAGCTAAAGGTCTCGCCAATTTAATCTTCATTTGTATTAGCTTGTTATGTTGGATTAATTGGTTCATCAACTCGTGAGGGTAAAGTTAGGGCAGGGAGAGGCAAGTTTAAATCAAGGCATGTTTCTTCGTGCTCCAACGCTGGCTCCACTTCATATTCTTCATTTACGAAAGTATCATCACTATGTTCCACTTTCTGGATGCGCCTTTTCTTTGTCGCGTGTTTAGAAGGTCGAGGTTTTCTTGTCGAGGTTTTAAGAGCTAAGACATGCTGATTTGGTGAACCACGTTGCAAATGACTGATTAACTTGATGTCCATAAGACCATCGACCTCTTCATGGCCATCCCTTAGAGGGATGCCCACACATTCACATAACACACAGATAAGTCACGGGAAATACAGTTGGCTGCATGGCTTTCCGTTGATAGCCTTGATCTGATCTACTATAATTTTTTCGATGACAAGGAGGATATGTTGCATAATACAATAAATGGCCAAGACACGTTCTTTGGAGACTGTCTCATCATGTGTTGTTGCCATGATGTGGTTCTTGATCAATTAAAGCCACAGGTTCACGTCTAGTGTGAGTTTCCTGGAAGCCAAGATCATTTACTCCTATTCTTGAAATCTGCCATTAGCTACCAGGTTTGGCCACTACTCTTAACGCATCCTTTAAATGATCTAGAGTTGGCTGTTCTAGGATGCAGTTTCCTTCTGCGTCTTGGTTTTTGTTTGCATTGAGCACTTCACTAATCATTCTAGAAGAGAAGCGTACCAAAGTGTTGTCTACAAGGGTTGTGTCTTTCTTCTCATCAAACTCACTCCTATAAAATCAGTGGACAAGATCAGGCCAAATCCTTGTTAGACTAACACATAGCTGAAGCCAGTCCAATACGTCTACTATGTCTATTATGTATGCGGGCAATAGGCTACATTCGAAGACCCTTTCTCGATCATTATGTCATTAAATTGGCGTTTTCTTCCCTTCACTTGCCTTTGTGATGCATCTGTCACCTTGCTTTTCCCAGCTTCAAATTGTCTCACCTCACGAGCTAGTCCCTTTAACTTTTTTTCTAATTCCTTTTGTAGGGTTGTTTTTCTTTGCCCTTGACGCGCAGACCCATACTTCTCGAGCCTATGTTCTGTTGTACTTGAGTTGGAGCAATGTTCATGTGTTACGCCTACAAGGCCATAATACGCTCTTCATCCTCATCATCTTCATCAACTTCATCCATAATTAATCTTTTTTTTCTTTTTGATGGCCCATCATTCGCATCAGATTGTCATGGATGCGATGCGTCAGGGCTGACTTCTCTCTCTCTCTTTCTTCATTTTCTTCTTCTTTCAATTCCTCTACCAACAAAATTGCATAATGCTCAGCCTCATCCACTACCTCGACTAATGTGTTGGTTGGTTCAGGATGCATCATTTGATCCATCTTGTCCATTTGCCTTGGGTTTAGACTGGCTAATATAGGTCTGAAAACCTCTTGCTCATCTCTTTGAGCCAGTTCTGTAGGGTTGGTTGGGTTGCGCTCTAACGCAAGACTGTCGGAGCTAGGAGGGTTACTGGTGGATTTGAGTGGGGTGATAGAAGTGGTGGCAGAAGGGGTATACGGCGAACCGAGCAAGGAGATGATGATAGGTGAGGAAGGTTGGGTGGCTTGGCTGGTTTGTCCTCCCTCATAAGGAAAAATTGTGGCCAAGGGTTGAATGTAGGGGGGAGGGGCAATGGACGTATGACAGGTGATGAAACGGTGCAGGGATGCTTCGAGATTGGGTCATGCCTCGACACAAAATGATTGATGTTTGGGACTGTCTCTTATACACATCTAGATGTGTATAAGAGACGACAGGTGATGAAACGGTGCAGCGATGCTTCGGGATTGGGTCATGCATTGACACAAAATGATTGATGTTTGGGATGGTCTATGGTGAGGAATGTTTTCTATATGATCGTGCGACAGAAGATGAAGTAGGTCGTTTAAAGGCAAGCTGCAGCAGCGACATGGTTGGAGTTGGTTGGGGTTTTGGAAGGGTTGGAATGAGGGTTTAGGTCTAGTTGAGGTTTGAGGTTTTTGGAGGGTTTTGGGTGATGCCGAAGTGTAAGTGAAGATTGTGGCCAGAGCAGATCTTGTGGTCGTTTTGGGTTGAAATGACCTCCGAGAAGCGAAAGATGAACAGCCTCACTACTTGGCTAAAGTAAGGGGCTTCGACATGGGGTAAGGGGAAGAGACAGGCGATAATGAAATGGATGAAGAAGAAAACGAGCTTACTGGCGAGTCCCCGACGAAGCACATCGATTTATTTTGACTGTTCAAGGAGTCTAACATTGCGAGCTTGATGGATGATCGGAGCTTAAACGAAGCAACTGCTTGGTCGGACGGTGAAGGCTAGGCAATTTCTTTTTGAAACACAAAGGGCTTGGAGAAGATGAAGAAGATGAAGGTAAAGGGTTTAGGAGCCCTTTAATAGACCAACCTAGGAGAGAAAGACGAAATGTCAGCTCTGATGTGTCAGTCGATTGGGATGTTTAGGCTGCCCATTAACTGCGGATGTGAAGAGACGTGTCTTGGGCTTCCAAACACTCAAGTGGTTGATTCCCTCGAAGAGCGTCTTTTCAACTTCCAACGCATGGCGATATGTTGATCTAATCCTAATGCATTTACTCGTCAAATTGGTTTAAACAAACATAAAAAAAGAAGCGTTCTTTTTTTTTTAATTAATAAAATGCAATCAAAGCAAGAAACAATTTAAACAATAATCAAAACAAATAGCAAATCAATAGCATAAAATACATAAAGTAAAAAAAAAAATGATGAGGGGGAAACATTCCTTAAAAATGTGTCTAATCAAACGCAGGGAGGCTTCAACGCGAGCTTTAGATAGCTTCTCGTAGCTCGAGTGATGATTTTTGACATTCTAGATTTCCTTCAAGGTAAGGCTTCATCTACTGCCCATTTACCTTGAATGCATTTGTACCATGCTCTCATGTAAGTTCCATAGCTCCATAAGGAAATATCGCTTATATGACGAATGGGCCTTACCACCTGGACTTCAATTTTCCTGGGAACAATCGAAAACACGAGTTAAATAGCAAGACCTTTTGACCAATATAAAATTATTCCTTACCAATGCATTGGTCATGCCAACGTTTGGTCTTTTCTTTGTATATCTTAGCATTTTCATATGTGTTAAGCCATCACTCATCGAGCTTGTTGAGTTGCAGCTTGCGTTGTTCACCAGCGATCTCAAAATTCAAATTTAGCTTCTTCATAGCCCAAAATGCTTTGTACTCTAATTCCAAGGATAAGTGGCATGCTTTTCCAAATACCAAAGAGTAGGGAGACATACCTATTTGCATCTTGTAGGCAGTTCTGTAAGCCCATAGTGCCTCATCCAGCTTGTTTGCCCAATCTTTCCTGGATGTGTTGACCACTTTTTCCAATTTAGATTTGATCTCTCGATTGGATACTTCAGCTTGGTCGTTGGTTTGGGGGTGGTATGCAGTAGCGATTTTGTGCCTAACATTATATTTGGAAAGTAATTTAGAAATGATACGATTAATGAAATGTGTACCTTCGTCACTTATCAACACCCTTAGCATTCCAAAGCACGTGAAAATGTTTATGGTAAGAAATTTCGAAATGGTTATTGCATCATTCTTGGCACACGCTACAACCTCAACCCACTTTGATATATAATCAACTGCTAACAAAATGTATTGTTGTTCGCAAGACAGAGGGAAAGGTCCCATGAAATCAAAATCCCATACATCAAATAACTCAACTTCCAATATGTTGTTTAGAGGCATAGCATCCCTTGAAGAAATATTTCAAGTGCGTTGATAGGGATCAAATTTCGCATGTATTCCCTAGCGTCTTTAAAGTGGGTGGGCCAGAAATACCCACTTCGAAGAACTTTCGCAGCAGTTCTTTGTCCTCCGAAATGACCCCCATAAGGCGAGTCATGACATTCAGCCAAGATGCATTATGTTTCAACATTTGGAAGACATCAACGCATAATGGAGTCAGGACCTTGCTTGTAGAGAAATGGTTCATCCCAGAAATAGAACTTGTTGTCATGAATAAGTTGTTTCTTTTGTTGTGCATTGAAATTCTCAGGGAACTATTTTATGGTTAAATAATTAACAATGTCAGCATGCCATAGTTCCCTATCTAAAATTTTAAGCAGGCGTTCATCAGGGAATGCATCTCTGATTTCAATTTCTTTTTCCTATATTTCCCTGTTTTCCAGCCTTGATAGGTGATCAACAACCTAATTCTCAGTTCCCTTTCTGTCTTTGATCTCTACATCAAATTCTTGTAATAGCAGTACCTATCTAATCAGCCTTGGTTTTGCGTCTTTTTAGTCCATCAAAAACTTGATAGTGGAGTGGTCCGTGTAGATTGTTGCTGCCGCACCAACCAAATATGCTATGAACTTCTCAATACTGAACATTACCGTCAACATCTCCTTTTCAGTAGTGGTATGATGTTCCAGGGACTTGTTTAATGACTTTGACGTATAAAAGATAGAATGTATTAGATTTCCCTTTTTCTGCCCTAATATGGCTTCAACTGCTACCTCACTCGCATCGCACATCAAAATGAAGGATTGCATCCAGTCTGGGGCTATCAGTATCAGAGTTGTTGTTAATGCATACTTCAATGTATCGAATGCATTAATACAGTCTTCGTTAAATATATAGGGCCTGTTTAATTCTAGCAATGCGCTCAGAGGTCGCGCAAATTGAGAGAATCCTTTCACAAATCTTCTATAGAAGCCTATTGTTGGGATTGGTGTCCTAATTCTCTCAGAATCTCGTTGTTTTGTAAAGATACACATTGTTTAATTAATAAAATAAGTGTTATTTAATTCTGAAATTTACTCATATCCAATAAATAAAGCTCCTTGGTTATCTTATGTGAACTTAAGCATGTATATGTAATATACAAGTGGATCATGCCTTAAGTGATAACCTAAATAGGTCTGTAGTTTAAGGATTGAGGTGGGATACCTGATCCTAGTGACACTACAGATACGACCCGCTTTGTAGAGGCTTGCAAGTGTTGTAAACTACTACAGATGGTTGATCCTGACCATTCATGTGGAGACGAGCAAGCAAGGGTGTCCTATACAAAGAGATTGTATAAGACCTGGACCACAAGATGACTAGACTTTGTTTATAATGTCGTTGATACTAGAGAATTGCATCTCACCTAAATGACCATAGGTGACATGACCTCAATCCTGAGTGTTTTCGGAACTCCTGCCTTTGAAGGCTGTCCTATGATTAGTATGGGTGAGAGTGGCTAGATTGCCAACTCAACTTGCTTACCTTTTTGGGAACTTGTCTGATCTGGGAGTTGGGAACTCAATCCATAAGATGGAATTCACTCATTTTCCGAAGCAAGGATAAGTAAGAGATTGCTCCCTTAAGGGTTGATCCTGGGGCTTGAACATAGTGGCCATAGCTTCTCTTTGGAAGAGACTCAGTCATAGTAGGACTATGACTTATATTCATTAGAGGGATCAGTGGTACATAAGGAGATAGATGTAACTATAGGGGCATAACGGTTATTGGCCCAACTGTACTTATGAGCGATCTGTCAATGGATTCAGTTGAGGATCAGTTCTTGGTGTTGATTTGAAATGTTCAAATTGATAAGAGGGTTTTTTGATTATATATGATATAATCGGTATGATGTATGAGATACATCTAAAGAAGGATTGATGTAAATGAGATTTACATTAAGTACCATGGAATAGAAAAAGAACTATGATTTATATGTTTCATTAGATGAAATATTAAAACTATAGGTAATAAATATCGTATGATAAGTTGGTTATCATTTATATTTATAATAATATTAATTATTGGATAATTAATTCTTTTTCTTTAATAACCAATTGAGTGGGCGGTTATTGGATTTTCATGGTAACCGTGAGATAAAGGAAAATAGTTTTCCTATTTTAGTAAGATTTACAAACTGTTAAAAGGTTTTCATAAAAAGTTTTTTTAGATTTGTCTCTCGTAAAAGGATCTCACGGTAGTTGGCAAGTAAATATAGATTTACTAAACGATAGCTTGGGTGAGCTAAACGATCATGTAATGACGAGCTAAACGATCGTATAGTATTTAGCAAACGATCGCATAGCTTTCGCTAGACGATCACTTGCCCAAAGTAAAAAATCGTGTAGTGTCTGTAGGCGACAGACCAAGCTAAATGATGAGCTAAACGATCGCATAGCTTTTGCCAGGTGATCGCTTAGCTGTAGCTAAACGATTGGGCATCGACCTATACGATAGGTCTCTGGCATCTCCCACTTGCCCAGTCGTGTACACGATCGGTGTTTCCTCCTTCATCTGCCTCATACCAAGTCCAAATAGAGCCCACCCTCTAGATTTTGACACCGAGAATACCAAGGTAGCCTTCTTGGTGGTGTCATACTCAATTTGAAACCGTTGAGGTGCTGTGAAGGCCGTTCGTGCTATTGCTGAGGAGTTCGTGGCCGAGGCGATCGTTGAGGACGAGTATGAAATGTTCGTGCTATGTTGCAGTTGTGTAGATCGAGCATTTGAGGTTGTTGTTATTTGAGTGGTCGTGTATAAAGGAGCGTGGAGATGCATCTTCAAATGTTCGTAGAGTATTCTCTGTGTTTATTTGAGTTTTCATGCTGTAATTTATGTACTGATTGTATAACTGCTTATTTTTGTACGACTGTAAATGTATTGTCCATTCATGATTATAAATTGGAATTATCTTATTTCCACTGCTCATGGAAATCTCGAGTCTGATATCCTTCACCTGCATGACCTAAGAAGCTTCACAGTGCTTTAACATTTGCAGACGAGAGACGTTTGGCTATGACGTCAATTTTCGATTCATCAACTTCCAATCCTGCTTTGGACACCTTGTGTCCTAAGACAATGCCTTCAGTCGCCATGAAGTGACATTTCTCTGAGTTCAGCATAAGATTTGTTTTTTCGCATTGTGCGAGAACAACCTCTAAGTTGTCTAGGAAGGATCGAAAGGAGTCCCCAAAGAAAGAAAAATCATCCATAAAAACTTCAACAGTTTGTTCTAGAAAGTCGGAGAAAATCTCCTTCATGCATCTCTGGAATGTCCCTGGTACGTTATATAGCCTGAAGGGCATGCGTCTGATTGCGAATGTTCCAAAGGGGCATGTGAATGTTGTTTTCTCTTAGTCTTCAGGGTCAATAAGGATTTGATTATATCTAGAGTATTTATCTAAGAAATAATAAAATTCTTTGCCAGCTAGCCGGTCAAGCATCTGATCAATGAAGGGAAGAGGGAAGTGGCCTTTCTTTGTCGACACATTGAGCTTCTTGTAATCCATGCATATTCTTCACCCTCTTATAGTTGTCGAGGGAATGAGTTCATTGTTGCTGTTAACTATCACAGAGGTGCCTCCCTTTTTGGGGAAGCGTTGGACTGAGCTCACCCAACTATTGTCAGAGATAAGGTAAATTACCTCTACGTCGAGCTACTTGATGATTTCTTTCGTAACCACTTATTTCACTATAGAATTTAGCCTGTGTTGAGGCTCGATCGATCTAGTTTTCCCTTCCTCCAGCCGAATCTTGTGCATGCAGTAGGATAGGTATATGCCACGAATATCAACCAGCATCCACCCGATTGCACGTGTATGCCTTCGCAACATCTGAAAAAGAGAACACTCGTTAGGCTCAGAAAGATTGGCTGAAATAATCACAGGCAAAGTGTTATTGGATCCAAGAAAAGCATATTTTAAGTGATAAGGTAGAGGTTTTATTTCCAGTGCTGGTGGTTCTTCTAAGGATGGCCGCGTTAGTTTGGTTTGCTACTCATTCAGTCTTAGCGGTTCAAATTTTCTTATGGTTTCCCCCAACGCATGGACCTCGAAGAGTTGGTCTATTTCTTCTTCATCAGACAACTCAATTGGACTATCAGGTTGACATTGTTCATTGTTTAGGAACTTCAATGCATTCAGCCCATTAAATTTTACTTCCTAGTTGTCCATGCACACAGTAAGCTTTCTCTTATGTATGTCTATCAATACCTTCCCAATGGCAAGGAATGCGCGTGCAAGGATGATTGGAACATCTTGATCTGCTTCATAATCTAAGATAATGAAATCTACTTGGAATATAAACTTGTCAACCTTCACTAAAACATCTTCAATCTTTCCTTCTAGGACGTGATTGTCATGTCAGTGAGCTGAAGCATCACAAAAGTGTGTTGCGCTTCACCAATTCCTAGCTTTTTGAAAACTGAAAGGGGCATGAGGTTAGTGTTGGCTCCCAGGTCACATAACACATTACCTACATCTATCCCTTCAACTGAACAAGGGACTATAAAGCTTCTCAGATCCTTCTATTTTACAGGAATTTTGTATTGATAAACACATTGCATTCCTACGTTAACGCCACTACTTCCAACTCATTGACTTTTCCCTTCTTTGTTAAAACATCCTTCAGGAGTTTTACATACTTGGGCATTTGCTCTAAGGCTTCTATAAGAGGAATATTAATGAGCAATTGCCTTAGGATATCATGGAAACACTTGAATTTCTACTCATCATTCTTCTTTTGCAGGCATCTGGGAAACGGTGCATTCAGCTGCACCACAGGTGACCCTATGTTAGCGTGCTCGGTTTGGAATGACTTATAGCTTCAAGTGTTCTTTCTTCTCGATCTTCAAATGCCTTTGTGTGCGTTGTGTGCTCATCTGCTGAAGGATTGTTATTTCTTGGGTTCATCTTCTTCTCCATTAAAGGTCTACCACTTCACAATGTCACCGCATGACATTGCTCCTTCTCATTAATACTTCTTAGAGTTTCCATATTGCTAGGCAACATTTCTTGCAGTCGATCCTTCAGTTCACTAGCAATCTATCCCACTTGCATCTCCAAGTTTCTGATAGATGATGACTGGCTCATTAACAATGCGTCATTATGGGCTAGTACTCCTTCAAGAGATTTTCAAGCGGAGAAGTTGAACTTGACGCTTGACCACCTTTATTGAAGGATTGATGCTAAGGTTGCTGTGATGACTAGAATCCAGGCGGCGGTCCCTTCCTCTGCTGTTGGTTTGCCCTTGGTTGATGTTGTTCCTGTTGTTGACTGCCTCAAGAAATATTTGGATGGTTTCTCCATCCAGGGCTGTAAGTATTCGAGAATGGGTTGTTCTTGATAAAATAGACTGATTGTAGATTCTGCAGGCAGTCATTATAGAAGTGAGGTTCTCCATAGCCCACATAGCTAACCATGGGCTGTACAGATGTGTCCACCTGATTCACCTTTTGAGTATGAGTTGAATTTTCTAATGATAAGGTTTGAAAAAGGTTTGTCATGGCAGCTATTGACATGCAGAAATGCATGTCATCTTAGGCCTTTTACTTAGAATTATGAAGGTTGTTAGGTAGAATATGTGTCAATCATGATAGGAATTCACGAGAAAATGAGCTTGCATTGATCAGCATGTTGAATGTCAACTAACCCATTATTTTGCGTTATTATGCGTTCAATGTTTTATTTTTGTAGCAAAAACAAGAAATGGACACGTGGAAACCAGACCACTGCATAGACGACCGCACGTAGAGAAACTCTCCATCGCAAAGGCAAATGCATCAACGCATGGATGTTGCGGTAATCAAACGTATGAGTCCATTGCATGGGAGTTGCGCTCGTCAAGCGATTGCGTTTATCATGTAGATTTGCAGTATTAAGGCGGAAGGAGTCATTGAATGATTACAGCTACGCGACAAACGCATACTAATGGGATCAATGCAAGGTGGGCAATGAACGCATCAACACATCTACCTCGAGAAAAACAAAAGATGATGCTGACATTTTCACCTACCACGGACTTCTTAGTGGAGAGGTTCAGAAAGGAGACTAACGTGCCAAATGTTAGACTCAAAGCAGTTATATTAATTGCTGTCGGCGGGACCCAAGCTCTATAAATAGGAAGTCGATGAGCAAAATTCAAGTTATCGAGGTTTTTTGCCTGAGGTTCGCCTAGGGCGGAGCCTTGTGATCCAGACAAAATGCATGAGAAGATGCTTGAAAGTTCTTCACCTTTTCTTTCAATCCATTCCAAGTGACGACTGGAGCCTTCGACTGGAGCTAGATCTCGAGAGATTCAACTCCTCCACCCATCCATGGCACCACCGGCAGCCTTGACGCCCATCCGTTGGAAGCAAGTCTTTGCTTTCAGCCGGTCATTTCATTTCCTTTCTTTTTTTATATTGTATTGTATGACATTTTGTGATTAAGGAATTAATACAATTTGTTTTTCAATGCATTTCTCTGTTTCCTTCGACTCCCTCTCCATCTTCTTTGCTTAGCATCTTTACTTTCATTGCAACACTTAGTGGGATTGCTTGGGTATCGCATACTTAGTCATGTGGATTAAGGATATGAAGTATGTAGTAATCCACCGAGAGGTGTGCATTGTGCGAGTGTGTGATAATCTCATTTTCTTAGTGTGAAGCTGCTGCAACGCCTGTCTATAGGCTAACACATTGCTTGTCTATGAGTAAAGTCAACAACAATCAACTGCACAGGAGGGTAAGTGGTTGGTCGCATTAAGCAATGTATGCATTGTTCATTAGGGATAGTAACAATCTTAGGTCAGCGAAGTTCATGCGGTTACTTTGTCCTATGAACGCTCATAACTTATAGAAATACAAGTTATTTATACTGTTTTATTTAGATATTGCGGCTAACAGAAAGAAAAGTTGCATCGATAGTATGAAAATTGGCTAAGAAATACGAGAATTATAAATTGTCGTCAATACACCCGCTGACACCATTGCAATGGTAGAATAGAATGTCTCAAGTCTGTTTTGCAGGAAATCAAGTCACTGCATGTGTTCATGGCTCAAAGACAAACTGAACAATGCATCTACGTCACATTGCGCCCGTTACTCAACAATGAGAGACGATCAACCCAATGGCAGCGCATGCGAAAATCGATCAAGAGATTTGCGATCAACGCAATTTCAACTGCATGTGTTAATAAAAAAACAACACCGCATGCAGGCAAACGATCGAAGATGTAAAGAGCAACGCAATTGCAGAGGATTCAGACGTGCGTACAGCTGTCAGTTATGCATTTTTGATGGGATTGACTGCGTAACAGAAGAAATATTCACTCCACCATTTCAGGAACTTCCTTAACAATAAAGTCGGAACCACAATGCAAAGATTCGAAGCTTCGCCTATAAATAGCTTCTATAATTCGATTGAAGAAATATACTCGATACGGGAGACTTGATACTTGTATATTCTGGAATACACAGAAACGTGTATATACTGATCTGAGAGAGAGACTAGTTTGAAGCGATTTCCAAAGAAGATCCGGGAAGAATCCAAGAGACAAGGCCGAGAGGTAAGTCTCTGGGCAAAGAATCCTTTCAATCCTCGCCGTTGAAGCTCAGTACGAAGGTCACTTCTATCAGAAGAGCAAGCTTGAGAGGGAAGCTCTCCTCTTCATCCATTCCACACGCCGACAAGCAAAACCTCCATCCAGATCTGTGTCAAGATGTTGACTCTCTTTTGTATCTGTTTCTATCTCTTTTTCATCACTTGTACTCATCTTCTTTACCTATCATTCACACCATGTAACAGGCGCTTAATCTTAGTATTAATTGTTATGATCATTTCCATTATCATCTCTCTGTCTATTTTCGTTCATCCATGATTTACTTTCTCCATAATGTTTTCTTAATTCCCTGGGTAATTAGTAAGAATTAAGCAAGTAAACTAATCTGTGTTAAGGAAATAATTGTGTTTAGCTAAAGCATGCTAGATGACATCTTCACCTGTGAGAGCAGACGTGAAGATGTTATTCCGCCTCTCGAGAGAGGGTTGGAAGAATGTGTTAACTAAAGTGAGAAGTACTTCCAAAGATGGAAGCAACTTTGCGTTCATCACGTTCATCCTTGTTTCACCATAGAGATATGGGAACGCGGCCGATAACCGAGAGGTGTATGCCAAGGGAAAGCGGAACCTTAGTTATATATTTAACGCTGTTATCAAAATTGTGATATTTTTACTATCTATTCTTTCTATTTCTGATTTACCCATAAAGACTTGCCATCGCATAACACGATCCTTTGTATAACTTCACAGTCAGTCTCGACCTCAGTATCATGTATCATATATCATGTATCTTGTATCATGTTAGATTAGGATTTTATTTTCAATGCAATTTTATTTTTTCAACGCAATTTATGTTTATCGCAATTTAAATTCATGTACAAACCAAATCTTTTATTAATTGTAAAACCGGTCGCATGTTTCATAAAAGTAACACATTAACGAAAACAATCCCTGTGTTCGACCTTGGATTATTCTGAGAAACTTGCGTTGGAATTATACTTAGTTTCAGTACAAGGAAACTTGTGACACACATTACTCTATCGCATACTACAAGCATATAGTTAACAACGCATATTTAGAAGTAGTATTGCATAAAGTGTGCATAAACAATAAGACAAATTTTATGTCAATAAGTTTATGGCGTCGTTGCCGGGGATGCATAGGCAAGAATGGGGAACTTAGGGATAAGCTCCGTTTGCTTCACACAATGTATGCACCCTACAGAATGGATTTGCATGCGTCCAAGAAGTAGGATAAAGGGTTATGCGGCAACCATGCTCATGCGGCAGGAGCTAGTGAGCTGGTTATAGAGGTCTAGGCAGGTATAGGCTTCTCGGCAATATCGCAGATACACCGTAAACGTCCTAGAGTTAGGTTCATGTGTGTGTAGTATGATTACATGGTTTGTGTTGACTAAGGTTGCCTTTGCAGTCACTCTTAAGGGTTGTAATGAAATCATCTCCGCATTTTATCTATTTTCCCATACATTTATTTCATGTCAAGTGTTGCCGTATCTCTACCTGTCATGCATATTCTGATTGCGTTGTTTGTTAGATAGGAGTAGGAGTAGGGTTAACTTATCAACCTCCCTTTCATTCTTTTATTTTAACCGCCGCATGCACATTATCGCATACATATAGCTACAAGTCCCTGTGTTCGACCTCGGATTATCCGAGAAACTTGCGTTCGTGTTATACTTGCCGTGAGCGCAAGAAAACTTTTGACAGGACGCATGGTCATCGCATACATTTATTAACGCATATTCATTCCAACGTATGACCATCGACACATGACTATCAATGCATATCTTAGGAGCATGCATCGCATACCACGTCCACAGGATTTTAGTTATCGAGTAAAATTAACTTCTAATTTTCCGTCACCAGCAGCCACTAATAATGGGCAGGAATGCACATTATTACAACGCAAAGACATAAAACAATGTGGGAATGCGACGATAAAAACATGCAAAATTGTGTCTAAAAGCATTAAATTAAGAAGATTGTGATTGCATGCGCCCATCACAGTAAAGTAGCTAATTTACTTCTTTTGTGCAGGAAAATGTGTTGGCACAAAGCAAACTGGGATGCAAGAAATTCGGTGCCCGAGCGCATTAAAAGATTGCGACCACAAAGCTATGTGATCGTATGCACTTGCGAAGAAGATCTGCTCAAGAAGGTGGTCGCATAAAGACGGTGCATCAAGGTGAAAGCTTAATAAATCATGATGGGATAGAAAGCTGATGATGGTCGAATCCGAATTTAGTTGACAAGCCGTCAACAACACACTGTAGCAAGTACATCCAACTTTTCGGTGACCATTAATCAGTGCATCAGACAGAGATTTAATGACTTCCCATCATTGCAATCATTTGAGAGAAAAGCTTTTCACCCTGAAGCTCTATAAATATTGAAGGCCAACTTCGTTAAGGGAGTTCAAAATTTTGGAGTTCCCATCCGCCATATACTTAAGATACATCATAGACATCCGTAATTTTTAATTCATATAATTAGAAGGCGGAGGCGAGCAAAGAGAGAAGACGCCGGAAGATCGTTCCTGGTTAGCTCGAGAGACTATCGGGAAGCGCTGAGAACGGAGAGAGGGCCGACTCTTGCAAAAGCAAGAACATTCTTTTGGGCAGAGTAGAGTAAAACACAGTGTAAAAGCCTCGGGAAGCAAGACATTGCTACCAAGCTCCCTATCTCTACTTCCATTGTCATTCTATATTCTGATTTTATTTATAAAATGGAATTTGCATCTCTACATTTGTTCAATCTCTTCACAATGCGCATGAGTAACTAAACTTCCGAATGGGTTGAGAAGCACTTAACTAGCATGACCTAAGATCTTTCTTTTATACGATCATCTTGTCTTATGTATGCGTCCATCACTCTTAGAGATACTTAAGAGAGTAGTCTAAAGAAAGAACCTAGACTTAAGAAAGTTAGGTTAGAATCTAGGCTTGAGAAAGTCAGATTAGAACTGCATAGAAACTTAGAGATAAGTTTTGTTTGCTATCATACATCCATGCACCCTAGAAATAGGATATGATAGTATGCAGTCGCCTTGTGTGTGTGTGTGTGTGTCATTCATCATCACAAGAATAGAGGCTTAGACATAAGTCCTATAGACATTATTGTATACATCGCATGCGTTCTAAAATTAGGAACTATAGCATTGCATTGAGAGATGACATGCTGTTGTATGTGTGTAGCATGATTGCATAATTTGAACGCAATCTTAGGAAGTGTTAGCTAATTCCCTTTTCAACTCGTTCCCCACATACTCATTGTAACTTTCACTGTTATTAACTTTTTTCTCAATTCTGCCGCATAGGATTTATACTTTAAACAAACATACCAACGAACTTATTATTTTGTTTTTGTCACCACAAAGGAATCGAAATTTATCAACACATAATATCTCAATAGTCCCTGTGTTCGACCCTGGGCTTACCAGGCAACCTAGTAGAATTTATACTTGGATTTTACTAGGAAAACTTGCATGTGCAACGCATACACCACTATTGCAATATACACCATTATTTCATCATATTCACGACACATCAGCCACCTGTGCAGAAAGTGTGGCTATTGTGTTTGAATTAACATTATTCACATTCTGAAAGCGCTTCCTATTGTCTGTTCTAGCATTGTAAGTATCATCCACCCTTTCCATGTTGTGTTTGGCGATGTGATCTAATATTTTCTTGTCTTCATTGTAAGACTTATCCATTATGCCGCCAGCTGCAGCTGTGTCGGCTGCCATTTGAGAAGCTTGGTTTGGCCCCCTATAAAAAGTTTCCATTTGAATAGTTAGAGATAGTTCATGGTTAAGACAATTCTTGACTGATACCTTAAAGCATTCCCATGCGACACTCAAAGTTTCAAATTCTCCTTGTTCGAAATCATGATTTCTCTACTCCTCCTTGCGTTAGTGGTTGGAGGGATGCATGAACTTTCTAATTTCTCCCATGTTGTTATCTCGCCAGGATCTCATCAATGAAGAGAATAGGGGAATAAAGAGAGTCTGATGGCTTCTAGAGTGATTCCAGGAATCACAAACGAGTTACACGTTTCTAAAAAGCATTTCATGTGGGCAAGTGGATCTTCACCACGAGAACTTCCAAACTGACCTGCAATTTAAACCATCTAGAGCATTACGAACTTCATTTCAAATCTCGTTCCATCTCGTGTTGGGTATATGATCCCTGATGAGAAGTCATATAGCACAGGTTGGACGCATACCGTTATTCGCCATCAGGATTGGATTGGGTGCAGCGTTGGCTAATTGCTGAGCTAAGTTTTGGTTTAGTTGATCATCCACCATTTGTTGTTGTCTTTGTTGTTGCTGTCTTAGTTGTTGCCTTAACCTTCGACGACGATTCGATCGGTTTCTTCGTCTAACGATCCTTTCAACTTTGGGGTCATATAGGAGCTCAAGAGTGTTTTCCCTACTCATAAAATGTTTACAAGCTTAGGCTTAGCTTGTAATACTCCCTCAGCTGCAAGTTTTTCTACAAAATATACAAGCAAAAATTCTGGTTAGCTTTGTTGCCAAATCCCCGGCAATGGCACCAAAAACTTGTTCGTGGTTTCGTGATGTGTGCTAGGAGTGTATTATAAGTGGAAATGGAAGATAAAATTGTTATAAATGAAGATGAATGGTAAATGACTTCTCTAGGTGAGAAGAATGGGTGATGCATTACACTCTCTCATTTATGCGGACAAGATTTACCTAAACTAAATCCATGTATAAATCTAATTCAGGTTCCTAGTAAGTCCAGGGTCGAACACAGGGATTTAGGTTAGACTAACGCAAGCCTTGCATTGCATTGATGTAGGAAGGTTCTAAATAAATGCTGGAAAAGTTATCTACACTATTTTAAATGCATGCGTACAAGCAGAAACAAGAGTTCAAGTGAAATATAGGGTTCAATGAAGGAATGATGCTAAGTGATAAATGAATTTGTTGATCCAAGTAAGATGGACAAGAAAGAGTGTGGGTAAGAATGAAGATAAAGGATGCATGTTTACAATCAATGTATGTCAATGCATTGGGTTTCTATCTATCTAATCATTCAACATTTCTCAATGCAAATGCCACATGTTCCTATCTCTAAAGTGCACGCATTGGATACAGAAAACATTGATTTCATCTGATTTGATGCATTTCTAGCTATTCTATTCTCTCGAATGGTTTAGCTAAGATAACTTCAACCAAATGATCAAAATGATTAAAGATTTTAGAATTTTAGCATGCATAAAGTCACAAACGCATTTAATGTGATAAATTGTACGCAGAGGCAAATGTGAATGGATCAAATGCACGATTTTATAAAGATCAAAATTGTCTTTACAACAACACATTTAATCACATGGAATGATGAATGGAAATAAAGTAAAAAGAAAAGAGTCAAGTCAAAGAGTTCAATTTCTTGTCCTCTTGCGCTTGATCTTAATGTGTGTACAACCAACTTGTTAAAGAAATGAAGAAAAGTTCTCTCTCGAGCTTGGTTCTCTTCAATTCTCCTTGATCAACAATGGTGATGGTTTTTTTCCTCCTGTGATCTTCTTGCAGCAGCATAACTAATATATCTAAGCTCTAAGTTACTTTCTATGTTATGCTGCTTTTTCTCGTTGCAAGTTTTTTATTTATAGGCGTTTTCCGTCAACAACTTATGATATGGCAGCATTAATTTCCATGCCCTGGTCAGCTACTTGCCATTTCAGTTGCTTTTTAGACGCCAACATTCAGATACCCATACTTGCAAGTGGTGATTTGACAAGAACAACTCGAACCAATGTATCTGCTATGCGTTAGAATCCTTCAAACGTATGCCTTTGAATTAGTAGAGCCTACAACACTTATGAGATTTATTGAAATCCTGCGAGGGGATGTGTTAATCACATAGTTTTATCAAAAAGAATATTTTTGTAAAGGTTAGTAATGTTTGAAAGACCAATGTATCTGCTATGCGTTAGAATCCTTCAAACGCATGCTTTGCATTAGTAGAGCCTATAACACTTATGAGATTTATTGAAATCCTGCAATGGGATGCGACACAGTTTTATTAAAAAGAATGTTTTTGTAAACGTTAGTAATGTTTGAAGGATTCCATGCGTTTTCCTTTAAGATAGATGAGATTTTATCATTAAGAATCCTGATTGTTCCAACTTTCGAGAGACCATAACTTGTATTTCTACAAGTTATCAATGTCCCTACATACTTATTTAAATTATATAAGATAACCTAGGATAATTATATAAGATAACCTAGCATCTTAGTTTATTGGATTAATTATATGTTTATAAAATAACACTTATTTATTAACAACAATATGTTTATAAAAAGTTTACAAACTACAAGATTACAAGGAGATTTAGGACACCAATCCCAACAGAATGGTCTGTATCTGGAGCATGTTTAGCCTAGATGCTTGGTTTTGACACATTCACTCATGATTAAATACGCTGTTTTTAATGTGTTCGATAGAATGTCTAGCCATGATATCCAAAAGGCAATAGTAATTGTGTATTGAATGGCTGACTAACCTAGGACGCACTAATTACTAGATTTGGAGAAGTAGAAGCATGTAGATAGATTAACAATTAATCGATGCAATTGAATCCTTGAACTTAATGCACGTGTTTTCTCTTCTACATGACCGCTAAGGAACCCAATAGAGGTATAAGCATGTAGATAGATTAGGGTTAGCGCTATCCTAACTTAATCGTTGATTAGGACGCTTTCTTGACTAGGTTATTCTAGTTGTCTGCCTTTGTAGAGACTAATTTAATATAGATTAAGTAAGTAGTTGCATGCTTAATCCGATTGTGAATTAAATTTGTAGAATTCGATGATAAGAATTGTAATGAATATCTAACTTGGATTAGAAGCAAGATTGTTCTAAACTTACTTACAACTATCCATTATCTTCTTATTTTTAGTATGTTTCTTGTTTTAATCAAAAACCCTTGTTTTATAGCTTCCATAGTTAAGCTTGGTTAAAGAAAAAATTAAATAACATTTCTCTGTGGGTCGACCTCTTACTTCCACTTTAACCACGAGTTAGCTAGGTTGTTGTTTAAGATTTATAAATATTGTTTGTTTTGGGTTACGTAGAACTAATGAAACCTACTTAGCGTCTGGACAACTATATTCATTGTTATACATTCTAATGTTCTTTGCAACCGGATAAAAATGTCAGCCATCTCTAATTTTTATTGAATTCATGAACTTCTTCTGTTATCATTGGCTCTAATGAATGAAGAAGCCATTGAATGAAAAATTTATAGTTTGTTTCATTTGTGTAGTTGCTAATGTCATCTTTTTACATATTAGGGAAGGATTTTCCAACCAGACATATTTTAGGCAAAAGCAAAATGATATTGGGATTGCTAGAAGGTATTCCAACAATGTTGAAATGTGAAGTAGCTATGGTAATTTTCATTCTCGTACTCATTGTCTTATTTTCTATCCTTTTTTCTCTTAATTTGTCTATTTCCCCACTTAATCTTTTTGCTTGCTTGGTAGGTTCCTAAAGGTATAAAAATGAATGAGTAGGTAACTTATTTATATCGTTGAGTTTTACCTCTAGTAATGAATGAGTAGGTAAGAGACATGTTATGTTTTCATGTATTTCTGCATTTATAATTTCCATTTATGGCATATATTTATTCGTTTATAATTTTCATTTATGACATCTCATCATGGCAATATCTTCATCTATGAATTATAAGTTCAAAATTATCTGTTAGAATCATCTAAGCTTACTACTTCAAACTGTATTCTTATTATCTCATATGCCCAAATGCCAATTTTTTTTTTTTT
>NC_052352.1:9654572-9658974 GCF_009727055.1 Benincasa hispida | reverse complement strand
CACTTGTCTAAAAAAGGTTGTAACTTTTCTTCTGTGTCTATTTGCACAGACACAACTACTTTCCTATTGAAATTTTGCTCCTTCTTCCTTTTGTTTTGTTGGTTGATCCTTACCTCTGCCTTTCTATGTTAGTGGCCCTCCACTTTTATACTCAAATTTAATTCTAAATTTAGTAAATTTAGTTTTTAAAGTTTTTTATTGGTGAATATTTGTGGATTGTGAGGGTGTGTCGCCTTTAATTATTTTTTATCACCAAAAAATAAATTTGTTAACCGTATTTGTGAAGGTATATATAAAGAAAACTTCAGCGAGTTCGTTTTTGTTTCAATTTTATTACATACTGTTTTAATCTTCTTTTCCATTCTCTTAAATAGAAGACATTTCTTTCTAAGATAAAAATATAAAATTTAGTTCATGAAGTATATAATTTCTTAGTGATTTCCCAACAATATGCACATGTTTGTTCTACTAAATTGGATTTACTCTTTTCTTTTTTTTTAAAAAAAAAAAAAACTTATTAAACATAGGCAATTGAACTTGTGACTACATTTTAGTCTATATAATTTAAAAATTGTAACAACATAATATCCCTAAACTTTAATAAGTAACAATTCATTCCCACTCGTCAAAAATATTATTTAATAATATTTTCTTCACATGATAATTTAATTATCGATCAAAATTTATTTATAAATTATATAAAGATTAAGTTATTACGTAATAAAGATTGACACATAATTTTGATGAGATCCATCATAGTGAAGACTATGCATTATTACAAATTTAAAATTATAGAAAATAAATTATTACATATTCAAGTTTAATGACTAAATTATTATATAGGAGCTCAATTGTTTCAAGTTGGATAGTACAAGGACAACATCATTATAAACTAAAGTTTATAGACTAAATAATTATTTGTATGAAAGCTAACTTGGGGAAAGCTACTAAATGTCGAACTTTACCATGCTAACAAACTTTACTAAAACGTAACCATGTGTAATGTAAAAGAAGAAAGAAAAAGTTAAATAATTGAAATCTTCAATCATTTATAAATTTGGCAAGTTGTTGTTTCATCCAGATAAAAGCAAAAGTGTATAAGTACAAAACAACATAAATTGTTATTAAGATTTAGGAAAGTGTTCTTTGTATAGGTGGCAAAGCTAGGATATTATACAAGGGCACAACTTCAACTAAACATAATTTTAGGTGTACTAATATAATATCGTCAAACGATCATAACTAACTAACATATGGAGATTGGTAGATAAAAAATTACATATTAGGGGCAAAAATTTTAGCTTACTAACATCTACATTTGTGTAATATATAGTTCTTGAACTTTAAAAAATTGAAATTGTGAGGTTCAATTAGAAACAAATTTTTTTATCTAATAACTATTACTTTTTAAGCATTTCAAATATTTTATGAGATTTTTATCACTAAATTTAATTTTATAAATCTATTAAACATTTTTAAGGGACTTATTAAAATTAAAATTAAAAATTCAGATACTTACTAATCATAATTTTAAACACTAAAAATTAAATTTGGACTGACTTTAATATGATCTAAAAATAATGGTAAAGTAAATAAAAAAGCTAAAAAAATTATATGTAAAACTGGTGTTATAATTTGTTTTAATTTTCAAAAATTAAAAATAAATAATCACCAAATGAGTCCAAAATTTAAAAAATATTTGTATATAAACATGAACATATAT
This sequence comes from Benincasa hispida, assembly GCF_009727055.1. Lineage (NCBI taxonomy): Eukaryota > Viridiplantae > Streptophyta > Magnoliopsida > Cucurbitales > Cucurbitaceae > Benincasa > Benincasa hispida. Next base: position 9,657,251 of record NC_052352.1, on the reverse strand, counting down.
GTGGAAATATATATATATAAGAAACTTTAAGTGACAAAAATTGGCTAAAATTAAAAAAGGAAATAAACCTGTCTCAAATAAGAATCAAACTTTGGTGGCCAGATTACCCTTAGTATATTTATTCTATCAATTTTGACTTTCAGTTTCATCAATTAAAATGTTTAATTGCTCATTAATTATGAAACATCTTACTATAATTTTTAAATTTGAGTTTTGATACCAAAATGAGAATAAAGATTGTTAAAGAGATTTCATATATTTTGCGATGATAAAAACAACCTCATGTATGGTTTTAAAACAAGAAAAGAATGTCATGCATAGAAAGACTAACAAACTATATTTAAAAGAGTTTTATAAGAGAAAATTCAAGAGTTGTTATAATATATTTGATTAACAAATTAAAACATTCACTAGCTTGAAGTCCTAATAGTACACTATCACTTTTTATATCGCAACACTTTTTTGAAATTTAGTTTTAATACATATTTACACATCTAAAGTCTATGTTGAAAGGCCACAAAAACATTATTAATTGGATCGATTGTTTGTATCTAGCTTCTTTTAAAATACTATTCTAGTAAGGTTAGTTTACTATTTGTGTTTTGACTTTAAATAATTTCTTTACTTTTCCAAATTATAAGGTTATTTATGGGTTAGACTTGTACATTTTCAGAGAGGAATGTTCATAAATGAATCAAATAGTAATTGAGTTTAATTTAGGGATCATGAAATTTGGAAGAGCTAAAGTACTTGGGATATATATATATATATATAAATGAAATTTAAATGAAGACATTAAAAGAAAACAATTAATTAATTTGAGATTTAAAGAAAGAGATTAGGTGTAATGGTGATTTTATTGAGATAGATACGAAAGTTAATAGAGATTAGAAATGATAAATAATATAATTAAAGTAAATAACCATAGTGGAAGAGGTAGGTATCAGCCAATCATTTACCCAAAATAATTTTCGTGGTGGTATTAAAATGACCATGATCTTTATTAAAACCTTCAGTTGTTAGGGTTTATGGCCTAAATCTCGTGGGTCTTTTAGTTTATAATTATAATGTACAAATAATTTATTTATTTAATAAAATGTTAGATGTTTTATTTGACATTTAGTAGCATTAACCCACAAACCAATAAACTAATATTTAAGGTTATCTTCTGTAGCTTAAATATGTATGTAGAGACATACAAATGGATCGTGTTTAAGGTCTATAGTAGATGGATAAGGCTGGGTACCTTATCTTGGTGACACTACGAATATGGTCCATTTTATAGATGTTATAATTGTTGTAAAGTAATACAAATGATATGATCCTAATCATTCATGTAGAGACATGTGAGCGGGGTTGTTTTACATAAAGAAGTTTGTATAAGACTGGATCACGAAATGACTAGTCTCATTATATATTACCTATTAGAATTTACATTTCACCAGGATGACCATAGTTTAGATGACTTGAATCTTGAGTGAGTCGTGAACTCCAATCTATGAACGTGGTCCTTTGATTTGTATGAGTGAGAGAAGCTGAGAACACAACTACATAGGATGAAATTCACTCATTCCCTAACGTTTGGGTAAGTAGATAAATTCCGAGGCTTGAAGAATGTGGCGCCACACCCTCTCTTAGCCCGAGAGAGGTTTGGTCATAGTTCGACAATGACTTACTGTTCATTAGAAGAATCAGTGGTACTTAAGGAGTTAGATGTAACTATAGGGGCAAAATGGTAATTTTAACTCAGTTGTACTTACGAGCAATTTGTGAAGGGTCATTGCACTGTTGACTAGTTATATCTAATGGACATTAAAATATATCTGTAGTGCGAAGAGTGCAGTAGTTAGTGTCAAAATCGTAGGGCATGTTTTGTTTGAGCAAAGTGCTAAGAGGTTGCGCAATTTGAGAAAATTCTCTAATGAATCTCCTATAAAAGCCTGCATGCCCTAAGAAGCTTTTGAACGCCTTGACATTTGTAGAGGCTAGTAATTTTGCAATCACATCTACCTTAGTGTTTTCAACCTCCAAACCTGCCTTGGAAACTTTGTGACCAAGAACTATTCCTTCGGTCACATGAAGTGACATTTCTCCCAATTGAACACTAAATTGGTCTCCTTGCATCGGGTGAGGACAACTTCCAAATTATTAAGGCAAACAAAATAAGAATCCCCTAAAATAGAGAAATCATCCATAAAAACATCAATAGATTGTTTAAGAAAATTAGAGAAAATATCCATCATGCACCTCTTGGACATCCCCGGCACATTGCATAGCCCAAATGGCATGCATCGAAATGCAAATGTTCGAAAGGGGAAAATAGTAGTTTTTTTATCTTGATCTTTTGGAACGATGACAATTGATTGTAACTAGAATAGTTGTTTAGGAAACAATATAACTATTTTCCAGCAAGTCTATCTGACATTTGATCAATGAAAGAAAGTGCAAAGTGGTCTTTCTTCGTTACTGCATTCAGCTTTCTATAGTCCATGCAAAAGCGCCACCCAGTGACTATCTCGGATGGAAAACTTTTTGTTGCTGTTGAAGACTATAGTGGCACCTTCTTTCTTTGGCACACTTTGCACTGAGCTTACTCAGTTACTGTTAGAGATGAGGTAAAGTACCCCGGTGTCGAGCCATCTAATAATCTCTTTCTTCACCACTTCTTTCACGATAGGG
>NC_052352.1:9616182-9652768 GCF_009727055.1 Benincasa hispida | reverse complement strand
CGAGTAATCCCAACTCGTCACACTAACGTATCGCACACCTCTCGGTGGTCAGCCACATGACTATATCTCTATAGTGCATGGTTACATCGAGCATAAGATTGTGCCTATCTCTAGGAATAATGCATACTTTGCTTTAGTGCGTTCCATCTTTTACCTTCTCAGACAGTTAGATGCGGCTAATTAACTTATAGACAAGCATTGCAACAACCCATTGACAAGTGTTGCTATAGCCTTTCACTAAGCAAAGAGGATTAACTCACTATACTCGCACAACGCACACCTCTCGGTGGGTTGCTACATACATCCTATCTCTAGGCTACACGATTAAGGATGCGATCGCCTTTGATAAATAAACGATGATAAAGATAAAGATGATGAAGAAAATGGCATTGAAGGAATCAAGATATGCATTGATTACAAAATGTCTTAATATCTTAAGCTAAAATGTAATACAGTACAGAGGTTATAGGAGAAATGAAAGACTCTGCGTCAAGGCTGCTAGTGGTGCCATGGATGAATGGTGGAGATGTCTCTCTCGAGCTCTATCTCCAGCGAAAGCTCTGGTCGTCACTCGGTCTGGTTTTTGGCGATGAAGAATTCTCACTGAAAATCTCGCTCATGCTCTCATATGTGATCACAAACCTCTACCTTGAGTCAGAAGTTCGAATGCCTTGAAATGAAGGTCCAAGGGGCTATTTATAGAGTTTAAATGCCGACAGCTATCATGATTGTGTTATGTCTCACTGTTGCCTTTGTCGCGGTATGGGCAATATCACATCATCTTATCTTGTTGATACTTCCAAAGTATGCGTTCGAGCTTGATTCAACTGAAGTATCAATGCATTCTACCTATCTTGCGATCACCCTTCTATTTAAGGTTGTCACTCTGTTGACGCAATCTCCAAATGATTACCGCATTCGCTTGATTACCATAACTTCCATGCGATGGACGTATGTGATCAGCTTTTAGTGCATGCGTTTGTCTTTGCATTTGCCTGGCTTTAGCGCATGCATTTGATTATGATTTCTTATTTCCAGCGCATGCGTTTGATTCCTGCGATAGCTACAAAAATAGACACTTTGGCATGGAGTAACACATAATATTCGGGTCAATGAGGATTAAGGTGCTAATCGACACAAAACTCAAATTTTCACAAATTCTGAGTATTATCACTGCATTTTCTACTTGTTAGCCCTCATAATTCTAAATAAAAGGCTTATAATAACTGGCATTTCTACCAGTTATCAAACTGATTTACGATGTAAGTCTTGGTTTTATGTCCCTTATGGCTATTCACGGATCCTTTGTCCTTTCTAGGTATGTTCTTTCATTAAATGTTTTATGGAAAATGTGTTTAAAATCCTTCATGTCTAAGTTTATGTATTGACTGATTGTTATTACTAGTTTAACGACCTGAAAGGAGTTAGTATGAGATGACTATTTTGTTTTGGTGTTATGAAAAGAAAGAAGGATCATAATAAGGCCATTTGGCATTAGTTTAATTCATAGAAGGACTGTTAGAAACGGACATATATTTCTGTTCAGGGATATTGAAACCTGATAGAACTATGAAGTGTTATGAACTTATGACATGAAAGAAAGAAATGGATGTATTTGGTTAAGCTATGGAATAAGGTAGGTGAATTGGAAATTCACTGAGGAATAATATTAAGTTTTGCATTATGAGAATGAAACTAGTGGTGCTACAAGGAACTTTATCACAAGGCACACGTTCTTAGTTATGATATTAAAGTTTCTTTATAAAATAAAAAAAAAGAGGTGAAGAAGAGACTATAAATTCTATTAAGAATTACTAGATATTAAAGTCAAAATGTTCCAAGAAAAATTTTGAAAGGATTAATAGGTCATGATCACTTTCATGGTATCGAAGTTGGTGGATCGAGTAATGTATGGTGTTTTGGTTCTTCATATAACGTGCCTAAAAGGAAGAAGAATTACTAGTTGGAGCATAAAGCGATAGCATGAGGAACTATTTACAAGACCTAGGTTAGATAAATTGGTCAAGGAATACCAAGATAGGTTAGATAAATTGGTCAAAGAATACCAAGATGGTTGAAATTATAGTTGCCTTTAGATGGGAGAAAATGAGTTATTGGATTGAAAATTCTAAGGTGCTTAGGTTTGAACTATGTGTTTATCGCAATGAAAAGGTTCAAGTTTAATTAACTACACTAAGAGGAAGGATAAATGTTTTGAAGTTTAAAAGCAATGTTATCTTGTGGGGATACCCTACTAAAGTTCCAAGTTTAGAATGAAATTTTAGATTTATGGAAAAGGTTATAAAGAGTCACATGTCTTGGTTTAGGGATTATGTTTCACTCAAAAAGTAAAAAGTGCACTTTCAAGTTGTTGGGTTAAGCAAGGATAAATGTGAAGAAAATAATAGTATTTAAGAAAATATTTTATTCATTTGGGGAGATAAATGGAAATTAATGTGTTCAAGATTCTATAATAGTTAAGAAAGGTTTGGATTTTAAGACATGATATGGATGGATACAAGGCATGGTTTGGTGTAAAATAGGAATCTCTCATTACCATTTGAAACTTTGCACTACAGTATGCAGTGTTCGAAAAAAAAAAGTATATAGCTTGCTTAGGTCGTTGGATTGAAGATTGTGAAAAGGGATTCAAATAGTCACATGCTTTGATATAGATATATTTCACTAGGGAAGTGAAATAGAGCATCTTGGATTTATTGGTCTTGGAAAAGATAAGGGAAGACGAAAGGATTTGAGAAATATTTTGTCGTTTTGAGAAGGTAGGGGGAATTGATGTTTTGAGATTAAGAACAAAGGTTTGGTTTGGTGTCCAAGATAGGAAATATGTGTTTACGAACCTTTAGAGTTGGTATGAACAATCTCATTACTATTTGGAACTATGGATCTTAGTATTGTTGGTTGAATGGATATCCTGCCTAAGCTATTGGTCATGGAACTCAATTTTAGCATGAGAATTTGATTAAGCTAGACTATCACATGTCAGAAGAGTGCTTAGCAATCTTCTTCAAATTATAGTGGAGTCGAGAAAATAACGTTTTATGAAAGGATGTTTAGTAGCAATAGTTGCTAGAAACCATGGAAATGGAAGGGGTAAGGCATCATTAAAGAGGGGGAAGACGTTGAAAGGTATTAGCAAGGTTTAGAGGTTTTGATTGTGGACACGAATATCTAGAACAAGGAATTAATGAAGCCATCGATTTGATTAAAGGTGAAAGTAATCTAGCTCCAAATAAGAAACAAGGTATATGATTATTAAGGTTGAGTAAATTTGATCTCCCAGAATGACCCCCAGCACTAGAGATGAACTTAAGTTGAGAGCAACTCCTATCCTTAAGACTCCTCATAGAAGTACTCTAGTAGAGTTGGAATAGCCTAAGTCACTGATACAAAAACCATTTAACAAAGTGTTTCATATGTGCCTTAATGTTTTGCCATGGAGCACATCAACTTTGTTTATTAGGAAAGAAAGATGATTCATGCGACTTTGTATCAACTATTATGGATTGAATCTGATAGTGCATCTCAGTTGCAAGGGATTGTCAGGGCAATTAGGTGCCGAATCCGAATTCTGAATCCTGGACTTGAGATGCCACGAGAGATATGTTTTCTGTTGCATTGACAGTGAGGTAACCTACTCTATGGAGTGTGAACATTCTCATTATAGATGTATGCAATCATGAAGGTCTTTATCTTAGAAACTGGCATCAGGTAATGGTTACAACTATTATGAGGTTATGGTGATGAGGTAACCTACTCTATGGAATGACAAATGCTCTACAGTATATGGGGACTTCAAGAGCTTTATTTAAGTGAGATTTTCAGACTCGTGCATGGGAGGGTCTAAATGGTGATATGTATTTGTTTAAGATTAAAGAGTAACATGATATTGTCTCAGATAAGTGATACAATTCATGGTAGGAGGTGAAGACTTTCTGAAACGTGGAGTTAGCGCTAATTAAAAGTTCTTTAGTAGTATTATCAGTTTGAAGAAGTAATTTGGAAACATGAAGATGAGACAAGAACTAAGTATCACGAACCTTTAAGGACTTGAATTTTCAAGGACGAAAGTCTCTTAAGGAGGGAAGAATGTAACATCCCGAATTTCAGGAAAATTTAAGTTAATTATCTAAAATTATTAAGTTTGAATTTCCCTTTCATTTGGAAAATTAGGATTAAATTGAAATAATTGAAAATTTTTTTATTGAATTTAATTGATTAGATATTCGAACTAATTATCTTGAAAATATTGAATTTTGTTTGTTTTGAATTGATTTAAATATTTGGAAGAATTTAATTTGTATCAAATTGATGGATCTTATGCCCTTTAATTTTGGTTTTTGAAGCCTAAATTAAGATAATTTGAAAAGTTAATTGATTTATAAATTTAATAGAATATTTAGAGATTTTGGAAATATTGTGATAAAATATTTTATTTATCTTTTCAAAATTTGAAAAAAAAATAAAAGAATTGAGATTTTTTGGTCGACATTAAATGAGAGTGAAAAGAGGCCAAAATTTGGGGAGAAAGCAATTCGATTTTTCAGCGGCAACTTTCACAAAATTATCGATTGCCAGAGTTTAAACCGTTGGATCGTGCTCTAATTTGGTCAGTCTATTCGAGATATATAGAGTTTCATTTTGACTGATTGGATCGTTGTTTAAAGCTCTGGTTTATTTGTAATCACTGCTGAATAAAATCTGTAAAACTAGAAAATCCTCTTCTCTCTTACTCTCGCAAACCCTCCTCATGCAAGACCCTCACTAGCAGCCGCTAGCCTAAAGAATTTATGTCGCCCGATAGCAACACCCGCTGCCTATCTATGGCAGCCACAAGTCGACGTGCCGTCGACTGCCACTGCCTCGATCTTTGTTAGAATTTTGAGGAAAACCTTGGGTAAGACTTATTTTTCCTTATAATTTGGGATGTGAAGTTCACCCCTTTGATTTTGGGTTAAATTAGTAACCTCTCTTTGGTTTGAAACTTAGATTCAAGATTTGGAAGTTTTGAGGCATTGACCATCAAGCGAGAGATCATTTTGTTTTGTAGAAAATTGGTGAAGATCGGTAAGTTTTGTAAGTTGTTGGATGGTTATTCTTTTGGATTGAGAGTAATAGTGGGAAAATTAAGTTATTGATTTTGGATTTAATTCATGATCAGATTGCTAATTAAATAGAGTATTGGAATTTGTCTTGGACCAAGCCACAACTTTAGGTTGATTCAAGTGTGCTAAAAAAGTTCTAAGGAGATTTTGTTTTGCGTTTTTTACCAAGTTGAGGTATGTGGTACTATTATCGGTGTCTTTGTGCCAGACAACCTAGTCTAGAATTATAAAGTTAACTAATGGACTCTTGAAGAATGATTTTTTCATTATGTTTTACTTGTTGCATGACAGTTATGAGTATTATGAGCAGGTTTAAATTTCTAATCAGTACTGAAATTATGTATGTGATGTATGAATAGACCAATAGGGCAGTTTACGGTCCTGCCTTGACGCATGTTTTATTTCAGAGGGCCGATGGGTCTAGTTCCATGTTTGACGGTATGCTTACGGACCGCTAGACATGCGTGAGCTGATAGGTTTATGTTCATGTTATTTTTCATGTTTGACGGTGTGCCTACGGGCCGCTAGACATGCGTGAGTCAACAGGTTTACGTTCATATTATTTTTTTCATGTTTCATGTTTGATGGTGTGCCTACGGGCCGCTAGACATGCGTGAACCGACAGGTTTACATTCATGTTATTTTTCATGTTTGACGGTGTGCCTACGAGCTGCTAGACATGTGTGAGCTGACAGGTTTACGTTCATGTTATTTCCATGTTTGACGGTGTGCCTACGGGTCGTTAGACATGCATGAGTCGACGGGTTCACGTTCATGTTATTTTCATGTTTGACGGTGTGCCTACGGGCCGCTATACATGCATATCAAGGCAAGATAGTACGTCTTTTGGTTCCATTTCCTCATTAAAAATCGATGTAGCTGTATGAGCCACGGGCCATCATTCTCTGCTCGTGGATGCATAGCCTGATCCCGGTAATGGGATTACTTACTGAGTATTTTATACTCAACCTTTCTTAATCTATGTTTTTTAGATAATGATAGGAACAGACCGGCGGGTGACGAGAGGGACCTATGATCGTGCCATATGGGACATGTAAATCGCTTCCGCCCAGTTTACATTTTCAAGCTATTTAAAAGTTTTGATTTGAAATTTGATGTTGGTCAAAATTTTATTTGTAAGTTATTTTTCTTCATTCTTTTAGGGGCCCTAAACAAAGATTTTACTTATTTGTTATTTATTTTTGAAAAGTGTCTTTATTATTTTAATGAAATTTATTTTCCCTCAATGGTCAAAATGTTTTAAATGTAAATGTTTAATTATAAGTAACGACCGTTATCAGAGTACTCAAAAGGTGGGGTCGTTACAATAATCCAGGATTATGAAGTCTTATAGAAAGATAAATTTATTAACCTTTACAAGCACATATTCAATTTTCCCTTTTAGATAAATAATGGATCGATCAGCAAGCTAAAGCGTTATTGTGGTTGGACTGGCTTCACCAATTCCCAGCTTCTTGGAAATTGATAGGGGCATCAAATTGATACTCGCACCTAAATCGAATAACGCATGCCCCACGCCGATCCCTCTAATTGAGCATGGGATTATAAAGCTACAAGATTGCTTTGCTTCTCAGGAATGTTTCTTTTGAATAGCACACTGCATTCTTTTGTTAACCCCACGGTCTCAACTTCATTTATCGTCCTTTCCTTTGACAATTAACTTTAAAAATCTATACACAATTGGGCATTTACTCCAACGCTTCCACCAGTGGAATGTTAATATGTAGTTGCTTAAAAACATCAAGGAAACACTTGAATTTTTTTTCATCATTACTTTTTTGTAAGTGTCGAAGGAAAGGTGCATTTGGACGTACGTCAGATATTCCCCCTGTGTTGGAGGTACTTGTTGGAGAATGGATCGTAGAGCCAGGTGCTCTTTCTACTCCAGGCTTCTTAGATATGTTTGTATTCTAAGATGGTTGTTCAAGTGTGTTCATTGTTGGGTCAGGGTGGTTGTCTTCTCTTGAGTATTTTCTCTTAGCCTCTATCAGAGGTCTACCAATTCGCATTATCATTGCTAGACACTGCTCCTTGCTATTGTTGTGTTGTTTGGGAGCTTTCGTGTCGCTTGGCAAGGTTTCTTATGGGAAATTTTTCAGTTCATTAGCAATCTGATCTACCTACAACTCCAAGTTCTCGATGGATGACGCCCAACTCTTCAGTAATGCATCATTCTAAACTATGTACTCTTTCAACGAAACCTCAAGTGGAGAATAAGAAGAACTCGACGCAATTTTAACTATATTGTGAGATTGTCGTGGTAGTTGCTGCTGATTGTGCTAAAATCCTGGTGAGGATCTCTGCCTCTGTTTCTGCCACATACCAGGATGCTCTATATTTTACCGATGGCCTCCGTAAGAGAAATTAGGATGGTTTCTCCATCATGAGTTGTATGTGTTGGAGAAGAGGTTGTTCTTCACAAAACAGGATGATTGTGAATTTTGAAGACGGATTTCAGATAGATGTGACTCGCCGCAACCCACACAGGTCAAAGGTTGTCCCAACGCATCTATTTGATGCACATTCTGCGTTTGAGGTGTATTGTTTATGGTTAAGTTATTCAACATGATCGTCATCGTGACCACTTGTTTAGCTAAGTTGCTCAATACATCATTATTTATCACTCCTGCTCTTCGACGCCTATCCTCCAATTGTGATTCATCGCCCCACTCCATGTTATGCTTCGCTATTTGATCTAAAATCTCATTTTCATTATCATAAGACTTGATCATAATCCCTCTTGCGGTAGTTAAGTCTGCGACCATCTATGAATGTTCATTTAGACAAGTATAGAACGTTTCCATTTGAACTGTGAGAGGTAACCCGTGGTTCGAACATTTCTTGACTAACCGTTTTAAATCTCTCTCACGCATCCTTTAAGGTTTCAGAGTCTCTCTGATCGAAGTTCATGACTTCGCTTTGATGTCTTGTGTTCACAGTAGGAGGGAAAAACTTTTGCATGAATTTCTCTAATAACTTCTCCCATGTAATCACCTCACTAGGCTCGAAGGAGCTCACCATTGCTTTGCACCGTCTCTCAGTGAAGAAGTGAATAAAGATAGCCTTATGGCTTCAAGTGTGGTTCCAGGAATCACAAATGAATTGCATGTCTCCAATAAACACTTTAAGTGTGCCTTGACGAAAGGTTCTTTCAATCTCGGGGTCATATTTCAGCTAAGTAGAGTCTTCCATGCTCATAAAACATTTACAAGCTTAGGCTCAGCTTGTAATATTCCTTTGATTAAGAGTCCTGTAAAAAGATTCAAAACTAGATTACTGTTAGCTACGTCGTCTAATCCTCGACAACAGCAACAAAAGTTTATTGCGTTTTTATTTTTGCATTATGCTTGTGCCATTGTCTATCTTAATATGAGACTATATGTTAGGAGGCAGAAATTAGTATTTCATGCAAAGCTCTAGTTATGTACAAGTTTTCTTGAGTTAGATCCAAATATAAACCTAGCTCAAAGTTCCCTGGCAAGACAGGATAGAATGCAGGGATAGTTAGTGCTAACGCAAGATGGTGAAATGATCTTTTGCAGTGTGATTCTAAGTATAGACATGTGTTGAGATTCTAAACTAAACTAAGCTAGCATACATGCAAGAGAAAGAGGTTGGAGAAATAGGATGCANCATGATCGTCATCGTGACCACTTGTTTAGCTAAGTTGCTCAATACATCATTATCTATCACTCCCGCTCTTCGACGCCTATCCTCCAATTGTGATTCATCACCCCACTCCATGTTATGCTTCGCTATTTGATCTAAAATCTCCATTGCATTATCATAAGACTTGATCATAATCCCTCTTGCGGTAGTTGAATCTGCGACCATCTAGGAATGTTCATTTAGACAAGTATAGAACGTTTCCATTTGAACCGTGAGAGGTAACCCATGGTTTGAACATTTCTTGACTAACCGTTTAAATCTCTCCCACGCGTCCTTTAAGGTTTCAAAGTCTCTCTGTTCGAAGTTCATGACTTTGCTTTGATGTCTTGTGTTCACAGTAGGAGGGAAAAACTTTTGCATGAATTTCTCTAATAACTTCTCCCATGTAATCACCTCGCAAGGCTCGAAGGAGCTCACCATTGCTTTGCATCGTCTCTCAGTGAAGAAGTGAATAGAGATAGCCTTATGGCTTCAAGTGTGGTTCCAGGAATCACAAATGAATTGCATGTCTCCAACAAACGCTTTAAGTGTGCATTGACGAAAGGTTCTTTCAATCTCGGGGTCATATTTTAGCTAAGAAGAGTCTTCCATGCTCATAAAACATTTACAAGCTTAGGCTCAGCTTGTAATACTCCTTTGATTAAGAGTCCTGCAAAAAGATTCAAAACCAGATTACTGTTAGCTACGTCGTCTAATCCTCGACAATGACGCCAAAAGTTTGTTGCGTTTTTATTTTTGCGTTGTGCTTGTGCCATTGTCTATCTTAATATGAGACTATACGTTAGGAGGCAGAAATTAGTATTTCATGCAAAGCTCTAGTTATGTACAAGTTTTCTTGAGTTAGATCCAAATATAAACCTAGCTCAAGTTCTCTGGCAAGACCAGGATAGAATGCAGGGATTAGGTAGTGCTAATGCAAGATTGTGAAATGATCTTCTGCAGTGTGATTCTAAGTATAGACATGTGTTGAGATTCTAAACTAAACTAAGCTAGCATACATGCAAGAGAAAGAGGTTGGAGAAATAGGATGCATTGACAAAATATGGAATGTGTTAGAATGTAATGTGATGATTACTCAGTAACAGACAACAAATTTGTATGAAATCAATGGAATGAAATGGGGTTGGGAAGACTATTTGGTAATCTCTAAGTGTACATGTGTGATGCGTCCAGAGTATGTTCTCTACTTAAGTCTTTCAACATCTCTTGATGCGTTTGTCACACTTTATCTTATCTCTAAGGTGCATGCGTTTACTAATATAACAGATCAATATGACTAACTTTATCTTTAAAGCTACTCAATATTCTTACTTGATGCATTCCACAGTTACATACTTTCTCAAGCAGTTGACTATTTCAAGTCAAATCGATTGATCAGATAGATTCAAGCATAAAACGTTTTAAGTATGCATCAATCAAGTTGGATGCACATACATGTGACTTAGCAAATTTACATTTAGTTCCACCAAACCCGCGATGGATTTAGCTACTCATGATGAAAGAAAGTAAGAAAATGGATACAGAAATGGATGAAATTATGATTGAATTATATCAATGAAATATTTCTATAGAATCCCATTCAATCAAGACAAATAGTGGAAGAAAATACCCAGTAAGGGAAAGAAAATTGTGTCAAGCCGCTTGGGTCAATCTCTTACTCCTTTGGTTTGCTTTAGGTTTTCTGTTGTGACTGGGGTGAGGACATGTTGAAGGTTGTCCCACTCGAGCTCTAACTCTGTTAGAACCTCCGTATCGGTGGTGGAAATAGTGGTTAGACTCATCTTCTTCTTATAGGCGGCAGAGGAACTAATTTTGTACAAGGATGTTACTGCCTACTCCTAAGTCTCTTACTTTTTGACTCTCTAACTAACTAATTATTCTTCAGATGGGCAGCATCTCCTTTATAGGTGCTTGACTCATCAACTTGTGATGTAATAACATTAAATTTTAAGCCCTATTCTGGCTGCTTGCTATTCTGATCTACTTAGATGCTACCTATCAGGTTGCTCATATAGCAAGTTGAGATTTGACGTTAAGTGCACGAGTGAAATATATCTTCTTGAATCTTCTTGGTTTCAACACTTGCCTCCTATGTTGGATTCTTTGCAATACTTAATAATCCAAGATTCCTGCATTATCAAGCATTAGTGGTACACTTTTTGTTTTTTTTAAAAAGGATGCTTTCATATGTATTGAACGCGCACACACAGACACACACACACACACACACACACACACACATATATATATATATATAATTCTATGTGTTTTCCTACTGAAATGATTGTGTTTCTAATTATTTGATCCTAATTGTTCTAATTTTAAGAGAATAATAACTTATATTTCTATAAGTTATCATTGTTGTTTCATTCAGATAAAAGCAAAAGTGTAAAAGTACAAAACGGAAATTATTATTAAGATTTAGGAAAGTGCTCCTTGTTTTATAGATATGCAAGCTATCAAATGACAAAAAAAAAAAAAAAAAAACATTTTTCACAATTAGAAAAAACATGTTTCTTGACGTTTGAAATGTTAAATACTTGACATTTTTATTTAACATGTCAAGTAATAGGTGATTTTTAAAGAAAAATGTCAAGAAAATATATTTTGAAAAAAATAGAAATTGAGGGTAATTTTAATAAAAAATGTCAAAAAAAATTGTAAAAAGTGGAGGTAGGGTATTTTTAAAATATTTTTTCACGTCGATAGAATACTTGACATGTAAAAAATGTCAAATTTTAGGATTCATTTTTAGAAGCCTCAGTTTTTATTCTTCCCACTTTGCTGTGCCTTTTCTCTCTCAAATGAAACCCTAGCGATTTTTCTCTCCATCGACCTTATCATCTTCCATCGTTCGACCATCTCATGTCTCTTCTCCCAGGTCACGATCACACCGTCTTTGTACCCATCGTCGTCATCGTGTGGTTGTTGGAAGATCGAACAAGCCCTAGAGATTTTTCTCGCTTGTCTTCTTCACTGTTCCTTCAAGATTGAAGAAGCCCTAGCGATGTCTAGTAATTTCTCTTCTTCCTCTACTTTTCAATTCAGGATGTTGTAGTTTCTCTTCCTCCTCTACTTTTTCATGCACTACTGTGGCAGCCGAATCGTCAACCAAAGCAATATCAATGTCGACCATGCCTAAATGGACCCTGAAGGGGTAATCATAAGTAGTGACCATGGTGATGGGTTTTTAGAGAAACATAACAACAAAAGGGACCATACTGTCCAAATGGTAGGTTTGATTCAAGAACCAAAAGTTGGAAGAACAAGAGAGTTTTTGTTTAAATGGTCCCAAGTGATTTGAAGCAAATTTTCAAACATAAAAGATTCATCATTACCAAATATTCAAGTCAAACCAAAAATCATTTCCTCCAAATCTCAAAACTGAAGTGGCTAACAAAATCTTCTTCATCTTCCTCCCCATGTTCACAAGCAAACAAAATCAAACTCCCTTTCATTCCTTCATTCTTTCTTATTTAATTTGTTTTTCAGCTAACCCTCTTACTAAAAATTAGATTTTTAGCGATATAAAGTTGAAAGATTTAGCAAATACATGTAAATAAAATAAATCATTAAACAACTTAAATTATTGTTAGGTCTTTTAAAAATGTATATTTTCTATGTTAATTTCCCAAAATTGTGTTGATTTTAGGTAAAACGGTCCCTGAAACGTTTAGGAGTCATTAAGAGAAAATTGTGTCAAAAGGATAAAAAATGATCAAGAAAATCAATAAATTGAAGAGAATCGAGTATTTACCAGAATGCCATCAGTACGGCTGTTGAATAATCGAGTATCGAGTATTTACTAGAATACTACCATGTATAATCGAATAAGGGTTGTCGAGTAATCAACTATCAAGTTATCGAGTACTATCGAGTTCCTTCTTATTCATCGAGTATCATCAAATTCCATCGAGTAAAAGCTATCAAGTTAAGGCCATCCAACGTTGAGCATCGAGTAAAGTATCATTGTGCATCGAGGATCGAGTATGAAACAGAAAACTGCTTTTTAAACTACAGAAAACTCTATGCGTTCATTCTTTTTACTAGATTTTGATGTAATTAATCCCCACACCTCATGTCATTTTGCTGCTGGTATAAATTTTGGTTCAGTTCTTCAACAAAGAAGACGATATCATTTTGAGAGATCATTTTTAAGAGAAACTTCGGAAAGGAAAAACCCATTTCTAGTGGGGAAGCACGATTTCGATGGAGGCTGGAATTTCTCTTTGTATCAATTAGTCTTTATGGTAAATGTTTTTCCTACCTAGGTTAGATTTTGATTTCTTTTTTATTTGTAACCAATAACTTGTAATTCTTCATGAATTTGTCTATGGATTTATGAAGTAATTCAATCTTGTTTTTATTTCAAGAGTTCTTGCAAATTCTTTTGAGTTTTCTACTTTTTTTTATCATTAGCAATCTGAATTTGAGCATTCTTGAATCTGATTTTAATTCTTGAAGCATATTGAATGTAAAGGATCTATATGAGGAGAGAACCTTGAGTGGAAGTAAGATTGTCCAAAATCCAATTTTCATTAAATGTAGGTTTTACAGTAAATCAAGAACAAGATATGCATTTATATAAAATATAACATGCATTAATAAAGGAAAACTTAGGATTTCAGAAACCCATACCTTTGAAGACTATTCTTCAAGAATCCCTCGAACAAGTCACGAACGGATCTCCTTCTCCAAAAGGAACACCACCAAACAGAGCCTCCTGTATTCCCTTAGGGATTGAGAATGGCAGAAGGTGTGGGCTGTCACACCCCGCCTCGAGCCTACCTCTTGAGCTCGAGGAGAGGCATAAGGGACTACAGATACCACCCTTCTGTGATACCTACTGCCCTTCTAAACCTCTTTACTCTCAGTAAACTTTAAGTCAAGGAGATAAACAACAACTGATTGAATAGACCCATTTTATTACAATAATGTAACATTTATACAACTTGAAGACTTAACTACAAAGTTTACAACAACAACTCTTAAACCCCGAAAGTGTAACTGTGGCTGTGGTAGACCTTGACCATAGCAACACCCTAGAACTCCTCACCTTTCACTACCTAGGAAGAAAACATGAAAGAAAAGAATGAGCTTCACAAAGCTCAGTGAGTGGTAAGCAACTTCTAGAGTCTATCTCAACTCATACTAACAAGCATATCATAAATACGAGGTTGATACTCAAACCTCCGTTTTGAATGAGTCTAGTCCCAACTTCTATCTACACGAGCGGTAGATAGTTAACTGTTACAATCATAAATGCTTACTCACTTTCATTTCTCTTTCTTCCCTATGTGCACATAGCTCCCCGCTCATGGGCTTAGAAGCTAGGTCTACCATCCCTCTGACCATCCCATATGAGGTTCCTCCCACAAACTCAGGAACTAGGTCTATTGACTCCTAACCATCCAAATCATATATTCTCATTTTCATGCTAATTACTCATTCATAACATAAGCATATACAATTTACTTCAAAAGATATGCTTAAGATTTAAAGGAAAATACCACTCACCTTGGTAAGGTAGGAACCTTTCTCTAGAAGTTCCTTGGTGTTCTCGGGCTCCTTTTTGGACCCTAGAATCCAGATTTAACTTTAATCTAGATTACTTATAGTTCTATGGCTTATTTTGAATTACTTCCTTCTATAAACATGCTCTAAAATGTCTCAGGAAGCTTACCTTAAAATATTAGCTTCGAAATCCTCGAAGTTTGGCCAAAATTCTCAAAACATCAAGACTGGCCCAAGCTTACCCGACAGCTCGACCCTTCTGTCTTTTCCTCACTCTCCAGCCCAATTCATTAGAGATTCTTCTCTGGTAGCCCTTCCCTGAAAACTAAACTCTCACAACTTTCAGATGGCTTTATAATCACTCCTAATGCATGAGTATTCAACGAGAAATCCTCGTCCCAAGTTGATGTTACTTCCAGACTTCACTGTCTGACAACATCTCATTCTCTTAGAACTTCATGACCGAAGCATGATCTTTCTCCTAACGCATGGCCTTCATGATCAACGCATGGTCTCCTCCAAGTCCACCTACTAACACTCTTCCTTCCATTCTTTGAAGAGGATTTAGCTTATGAATGGAAGAGACATCTTGTGGTGGTACTTATAGGCTAAAGGAAATGATCCTTCTTGAAGTGTTTACACCATGTTTTGCCACCACCTACTCCTTTGACATTCACCTACTCTCATGCCATACACCTACTTGAGTTGTCTTCCTCATACATAAGACTTCCTTTGCATGAAACTTAATTCGTCCAGCTCCTACTAACTTAAGTCTAACCATTTCTCGGTACAGACATTTGTCCGGATGAGTTCATCAACCTAGCGTAACGCAGGCCTCAATATCGCTCCAACATTTAGTCCATCGTGCAACTCCTCCACATCATTGCTTAGCTCCATCGTCTAATGAATCTCTCGCTATAATCATTTAGTGCTTGCGTCCATTGCATAGCACTAACGCCCCATCGTGTAGCTCAATCGTTTTGTAAACGATCTCGCTCTCAACGATCTTGCGCATAGCCTATCGCTTAGCTTCCGTGCCCATTGTTTAGCTCTATCATGTAGCACTGATGCCCTATCGTCTAACACATCCACTCATCGCATAGTGTCTTTGCGAACGTCTAAGTGGCACGTCTATCACGTATACGCCCATCTGTAGTATTCTTCCATCGTTGTAGCACTCACGCTTATCGTGTAGTGCCATTGTGTAGTTTTTCGCCATCGCCCAGCATCATCTTCTAGCGTTGGACCGATCGTTGCAGTTCCAATGCTCCATCGTTTAACGCTATCGTCCATCACATAGCACTTATTTTTAGCGCGGCCCTTTGCAACGTCTAGCGCTGCACCTTGCTGCACGATCGCCTCTATCGCATCGTTGAGCTCCATTGCATTTGCACCCGATCACCAACCTCATCGTGTAGCGCCGTGCATTTGCTACATGATCACCTACCTCATCGCGTAGTGCCACTCATTTGCTACACGATCACCTACCTCATTGCGTAGCGCCACTCATTTGCTACAGATCGCCTACCACATCGTGTAGCACTATTCATTTTCTACACGATCGACTACCTAGCGCCTTGCACTTAACATCTCGCTCTCTCCGCTCTCGCTCACACATCCTCAACGCATGAGCAACTTCGACAATGATTTTTGCCAACGCCTCGGCCAACATGCGTCCAACCTTGAAAACGCATGGTTGCCTTTGCTTCAATGTTTAATCTCTTTTAGACCTCACCTTATATGTTAACACCAACGCATGGTTCCTTTTGACTTCAAACTAAGCCAAATTTCACTAGTAAAGGCTCATCACAAAGCTACTCAAGGAAAATCTACTCAACACTTAGAAATTTCCTTCTCTTCAACATAGGATTTAACTTTCACTTAGTTAATTCCCTTAATTACCAGCCTAAATAGGGAAAATGGAAATCCGAGTTTCAAATTTACTTCCCCCTTAAGGAAATTTCATCTTCGAAATTTACTCGGACTTACTCTGGTTTAAGGTTTCACAACACTCCCTATTGCAAACTCTTATAACCTTGTCTATTACCACGCTTCCATTGCGCTACTCTGATATTAACTTCCTTAGTTTGTCAACGATACCTCTCCTAGTCATCTCTTAGCTAGTCGTTGAACCAAACTCTCTATAATAACTTTTCAATCTCAAACTCTAAATGAGAATAACTTAAATTCATACTGACCTTCCCCAGTAGATCTTCAGGTAGCGTTATGAGTTCCAGCTCCGGTTACCTGCTAGGTCATGTCACTTTCTATTCCTCTTAATCTCATTTTGACTAATTTCTTAGGTTTCTATTTAAACCTTTATTCTAGACACTTCCCTCTGGTTTTACTGAACTCAAACCTCAGGTTTTCTAAACTCAGCCCTCTGGTTTCCATGAACTTTTGGTACCAAACTGGTATCAACTCAATCTAACCTTTCTCAGGTTTTACGTAAACTTTTTCTCTAATACTAGGCTGGTATCTTCAACTTTCCCATATAACACATAATCTATAGTTACATGATGTATCAAAGATTCCTCAAGTTTTCTAAACTCAGCCCTCCGGTTTCCAAGAACTTTTGGTACCAAACTGGTATCAACTCAATCTAACTTTTCCCAGGTTTTACGTAAACTTTTTCTCTAATACTAGGCTGGTATCTTCAAGTTTCCCATATAACACATAATCTATAGTTACATATTGTATCAAAGATTCCTCAGGTTTTCTAAACTCAGCCCTCCGGTTTCCAAGAACTTTTGGTACCAAACTGGTATCAACTCAATCTAACTTTTTCCAGGTTTTACGTAAACTTTTTCTCTAATACTAGGCTGGTATCTTCAAGTTTCCCATATAACACATAATCTATAGTTACATATTGTATCAAATAATCTTTGATACTAAACTATATGTTATATCCCATATAACACATAATCTATAGTTACATATTGTATCAAATACAATATAACCTATAGATGTATTTTCTCTCAACCATACATGGCATTTAATATAAATCACATTTATAGTAAACTCACTTATATGAATCTCATTCATATAATTGATATTTGGATCATATCCAAATATTTTATTCCTCTCAATATAAATCATATTTATATTTCATTACATGAATCTCATTCATATATTTAGTATTTGAATCATATTCAAATTCTTCTCATATTACCTTATATTATAATGTATTAAATACATTATATTAATTATATCATATATAATTAATTCACTCAATTAATTTAAATACATCAAATTAATCCAAAAATAATTCTTAATTAAATCCCTGTTGAGCTACAGAGGGGACTTTATGGACATGTTTGAAGCTCCAACGGTACTTGGATAATTAATTAAACTCTTTAATTAAATTACCCAACATCCATTAACTACCAGTCATTCCACTAAAGACCGATGTTGCACTTTTTACACTACAGATAAATTTTTGTGTCCATTGGATATAACCAATCAACAGCGCAATGACCCTTCACAAATTGCTCGAAAGTACAGTTGGGCCAAAATTACTGCTTTCTCTCTATATTTAAATCTAACTCCTTAAGTACCAATGATCTCTCTAATGAACAATAAGTCATAGTTCAAACTATGACTAAGTTCTTCTCAGGCCAAGAGATGGTGTGGCCACAAATTCAAGCCCCAGAATCAGCCCTTAAGTAATTTATCTTCTTGCCCCTACATCAAGGAAAAAGTGAATTTTGTCTTGTATAGTTGTGTTCCCAGTTCCCCAGTCAGACGAATCCCAAAATGGTAGGCTTGTTAAGTTGACAATTCGACCAGTCTCACTCAAACAAATAAAAGGACTGCCTTCATGAGCAGAAGTTCACAACTCACTCAGACTTCAGGTCAAGTCACCTATGGTCATCGTAGTCAAATGTAAGTCTCTATTATTAATGGCGTTATACAAAAAGACTAATCATTTCATGATTTGGTCTTATACAAACTCTTTGTATAGGATACCCCCGCTCATATGTCTCTACATGAATGATCAGGATCAAATCATTTGTAGCACTTTATAACACTTGTAACACCTACAAAGCGGGTCATATCCGTAGTGTCACCAGAATAAGGTACCCAGCTTTATCCATCCACTACAGACCGTTTAGGTTATTATTTAAACAAGATCTACTTGTATGTCTGTTCATGGTTTAATGATGTGCGCTAGGAGTGTATTCTAAGTGGAAATGGAAGATAAAATTGATGTAAATGAAGATGAATGGTAAATGACTTCTCTAGGTGAGAAGAATAGGTGATGCGTTAAACTTTCTCACTGATGCGTACAAGCTTTACCTGAACTAGATACAAATATAAATCAAATTCAGGTTCCTGGTAAGTCTAGGGTCGAACATAGGGATTTAGGTTAGACTAACGCAAGCCTTGCATTGCACTGATGTAGAAGGGTTCTAAATAAATGCTGGAAAAGTTCAATACACTATTTTCACTACATGCGTACAAGAAGAAACAAGAGTTCAAGTGAAATATGGGGTTCAATGAAGGAATGGTGCTAATTGATAAATCAATGTATTAATCCAAGTAAGATGGACACGAAAGAGTGTGGGTAAGAATGAAGATGAAGGATGCGTGTTTACAATCAAATGTATGTAAATGCGTTGGGTTTCTATTTATCAAATCATTCAATATTTCTCTATGCAAATGCCACATGTTCCCATCTCTAGGGTGCATGTGTTGGATATAGAAAACAGTGAAGCACAAGTATCTTTATCTCTAAAGCTACTGTTCGTTTGACTTGATGCGTTTCTAGCTATTCTATTAACTCGAATGGTTTAGTTGAGATAACTTCAACCAAATGATCAAAATGATAAAAGCTTTTAGAATTTTAGCATGCACAAAGTCACAAATGCATTTAACATGGCAAGTTGTAAGTAGAGGCAAATGTGAACGGATCAAATGCATGATTTTATAAAGATCAAAATTTTCTTTACAATAACACACTTAATCGCATGGAATGATGAATGGAAATAAAGTTAAAAGAAGAGAGTCAAGCTGCAGAGTTCAATTTCTTGTCTTCTTTGGCTTGATCTTAATATGTGTACAACCGAAATGAAGAAAAGTTCTCTCTCGAGCTTGGTTCTCTTTAATTGTCCTTGATCAACAATGGTGATGGTTATTTTCCTCCTGTGATCTTCTTGCAGTAGTAGAACTACTACGTCTAAGCTCTAAGTTACTCTCTCTATGTTATGCTGCTTTTTCCATTTACAAGTCTTCTATTCATAGGCCTTTTCCCTTAGCAACTTATGATATGATAGTATTCATTTTCATGCCCTGGTCAGCCGCTTGCCATTTCAGTTGCTTTTCAGATGTTGACATTCAGATACCCATACTTGCAAGTGGCGATTTGACAGGAACAACTCGAACCAATGTATTTGCTATGTGTTAGAATCCTTCAGACACATGCCTTTGCATTAGTAGAGCCTGCAACACTTAGTGTAATTTATTGAAATCCTGCGGTGAGATGCGTTAGTCACATAGTTTTATCAAAAAGAATGTTTTTTTTGTAAAGGTTAGAAACGTTTGAAGGATTCAATGTGTTTTCCTTTAAGATAGAGATTTTATATTTAAGAATCCTGATTGTTCCAACTTTTGAGAGAAAATAACTTGTATTCCTAAAAGTTAACACACCCCCAAATTTTGAACAATGCTCGTCCCCGAGTATTCCAAAAATAATTCTTTATCATCTTCCTCATCTTAATGCACTGACTTCACCTCTTATCATTTTACTTGCAAGTATTAAGGTTGGCATTTGAAAAAAAATTCAGGTTTGTTCCTTCTATGAAAAAAAAATGTGTCTTATCTCGAATGCACCAAGCCTTTTGTCAATGACTCCTTTTGTTTCCCAAAACATTCTCATCTTTCTAAACCAACAATGCGTTGGATGCTACTTTTATAAAAGAATTTTAAAAAAAGAAAAGAATGTGATGGTTCAGGACAACTCATGCGTTGATTCAGATGACTCACCTTCGTTTTGGCTTGTCCCCACGGGTGTCATGTAGGCATCCAAGTACGGCTGAGTGCCCTTCACAACTGAACTCATATCTTAGATTTGTGTTTCAAGATGACCGTTTTTTTCTTAAGCTAGACAGTGGAGTTGGGATGTTATGGTCTTGGATACTTAACTTCATTTTGGCTTGCCCCCACGGGTGTCATGCGAGCATCCAATTACGGCTAAGTACCATTCTTAATCTTAACTCTTGTCAACTTGAAGTTTTCTTTTATGAAGCGTTGACAGAGGAGTTCGCTTATTACGTCCATTTTTTTTTTTTTTGTGGAAATGCATTAACTTGGACCTCCCTCACCCCCAAATTTTGGAGATCAGCAAGGTCCTCATTGGTGAAAGGGAATTATGAAAAAAAAAATCTTTGAGAATTTCAAAAGGAGGTTTGAGTTGAGGCTTGCATGCATTAGAGATAAAACATATGCTTGATTTTTTGGATAAGTTCAGACTTGATTTTTTTTTTCTTAACGCTAACTCTAGACATAGAAGTTTTACATTGGTAATATCATCGAGGTATTTAGTTAGAGCATAAGATAAAAAAATAATCAAAGAATTAAGAAAAGTATACACAGAACAAACACAGGGATGAAAAATAAAAAATCTCACTCAATACTTAAAAGAATGCATTGAGAATACTTCATACAAAACTAACTTCTCCAAGATTAATTCATAAAACACAAACAACACCCCCAAATTCCTTATTGCACTGGTGCATTATCCTTGTGTTCAGGTGCAGGGTCTTCATCTATAAAGCGTAAAGGGTTGATTAGATGGGCAGGTAGAGGGGGTAAGGCAAACATCCCCATCAGGACTTGGTTAATGTATTGCGTCGTGAAATGGAATTGGTCCTGCATTCTCTGCGTTTGCTGCCGCATATAATCCCTTAGTACCATATTTTGACACTGCAAGGTGCCCATCTACATGTGGTGTGCTTCCATGGATACAGCCAACAATCTGATTTGTTCTTGGATGAACTCTTTTAGCTCATTCATGTTGGTCTGCGTTGGAGGTTGGGCTTGGGTTTCATGCATCTCCTCAACAGGGTTTTTTGAATGTCATGTGTTACTTGTTCCTAACCCAGTTGGTTTATAGACGATGGATGGTGGGATGAAGGAGGGTAAAATAGGAGATTGTAAAGGAGAAGTGCAGGGGCTAAAGGTCTCACCAATTTGATCTTCATTTGTGTTAGCTTGATGTGTTGGATTAATTGGTTCATCAACTGGTGAGGGTAAAGTTAGGGCAGGGAGAGGCAAGTTTAAATCAAGGGATGTTTCTTCGTGCTCCAACGCTGGCTCCACTTCATATTCTTCATTTACGGAAGCATCATCGCTGTGTTCCACTTTTTGGATGCGTCTTTCCTTTGTTGAGTGTTTAGAAGGTTGAGGTTTTCTTGTCGTGGTTCTAAGAGGTAAGGCATGCTGATTTGGTGAACCACGGAGCAAATGATTGATTAACTTGATGTCCATAAGACCATCGACCACTTCATGGCCATCCCTTAGAGGGATGCCCACACGTTCGCATAACGCATAGATAAGCCACGAGAAATACAACTAGCTACGTGGCTTCCTGTTGATAGCCTTGATCTGATCTACTATAATTTTTTCGATGACAAGGAGGATGAGTTGCTTAATACAATAAATGGCGAAGACACGTTCTTTGGAGACCGTCTCATCATGTGTTGTTGCCATGATGTGGTTCTTGATCAAGTAAAGCCACAGGTTCACATCTAGTGTGAGTTTCCTGGAAGCTAAGATCGTTTACTCCCGTTCTTGAAAGCTGCCATTAGCTACCAGATTTGCCCACTACTCTTAACGCATCCTTTAAATGATCTAGAGTTGGCTGTTCTAGGATGCGGTTTCCTTCTGCATCTGGGTTCTTGTCTACATTG
Organism: Benincasa hispida; assembly: GCF_009727055.1. NCBI lineage: Eukaryota > Viridiplantae > Streptophyta > Magnoliopsida > Cucurbitales > Cucurbitaceae > Benincasa > Benincasa hispida. The sequence continues at coordinate 9,630,531 of NC_052352.1, read as the reverse complement.
AGCACTTCATTAATCATTCTAGAAGAGAAGTGTACCAAAGTGTTGTCTACAAGGGTTGTGTCTTTCTTCTCATCGAACTCACTCCTATAAAATCGATGGACAAGATTAGGCCAAATCCTTGTTGGACTAACACATAGCTGAAGCCAGTCCAATGCGTTTACTGTGTCTATTATGTATGCGGGCAATAGGCTACATTTGGGGAAGACCCTTTCTCTGTCAATATGTCATTAAATTGGTGTTTTCTTCCCTTCACTTGCCTTTGTGACGCATCTGTCACCTTGCTTTTCCCAGCTTCAAACTGTCTCGCCTCCCGAGCTAGTCCCCTTAACTCTTTTTCTAATTCTATTTGTAGTGTTGTTTTTCTTTGCCCTTGACGTGCAGACCCATACTTCTCGAGCCTATGTTCCGTCGTACTTGAGTTGGAGCAATGTTCATGTGTTACGCCTACAAAGCCATAATACACTCTTCATCCTCATCATCTTCATCAACTTCATCCATAATTAATCTTATTTTTCTTTTTGATGGCCCATCATTTGCATCAGATTGCCATGGATGCGATGCGAAGGCTGACTTCTCTTTCTCTCTTTCTTCATTTTCTTCTTCTTTCAATTCCTTTACCAACAAAATTGCATAACGCTCAGCCTCATCCATTACCTCGGCTAATGTGTTGGTTGGTTCAAGACGCATCATTTGATCCATCTCGTTCATTTGCCTTAGGTCTAAACTGGCTAATATAGGTCCAAAAACCTCTTGCTCATCTCTTTGAGCTAGTTCTGTAGGGTCGGTTGGGTTGCGCTCTAACACATGACTGTCAGAGCTAGGAGGGTTGCTAGTGGGTTTAAGTGGGGTGATAGAAGCAATGGCAGAAGGGGAATGCGACGAACCGAGCAAGGAGATAATGATGGGTGAGGAAGGTAGGGTGGCTTGGTTGGTTTGGCCTCCCTCATAAGGAAAAATTGTGGCCAAGGGTTGAATGTAGGGGGGAGGGGCAATGGACGTATGACAGGTGATGAAACGGTGCAGGGATGCTTCGAGATTGGGTCATGCCTCGACACAAAATGATTGATGTTTGGGATGGTCTGTGGTGGGGCAAGTTTTTTATAAGGTCGTACGATAAAAGATGAAGTAGGTCATTTAGACGCAAGTTGCGACGGCGTCTTGGTTGAAGTTTGTTGGGGTTTTAGAAGGGTTAGAATGAGAGGTTTAGGTCTAGTTGAGGTTTGGGGTTTTTGGAGGGTTTTGGGCGATGCCAAAGTGCAAGTGAAGGTTGTGGCAAGAGCAGATTTTTTGGTCGTTTTGGGTTGAAATGGCCTCCGAGAAGCGAAAGATGAACTGCCTCACTGGTTGGCTAAAGTAGGAGGCTTCGACATGGGGTAAGGGGAAGAGACAGGCGATAATGAAATGGACGAAGAAGAAAACGAGCTTACTGGCGAGTCTCCGACGAAGCGCATCGATTTATTTTGACTGTTCAAGGCATCTAACATTGCGAGCTTGATGGATGATCGGAGCTTAAACGAAGCAACTACTTGGTTGGATGGTGAAGGCTAGGCAATTTCTTTTTGAAACACAAAGGGCTTGGGGAAGATGAAGAAGAAGAAGGCAAAGGGTTTAGGAGCCCTTTAATAGACCAACCTAGGAGAGAAAGACGAAAGGACAGCTTTGATGTGTCAGTCGATTGGGATGTTTAGGCTGCCCATTAATTGCGGATGTGAAGAGACGTGTCTTGGGCTTTTAAACACTCGAGTGGTTGATTCCCCCGAAGAGCGTCTTTTCAACTTCCAATGCATGGCGATATGTTAATATAATCCTAATGCATTTACTTGTCAAGTTGGTTTAAACAAACAAAAAAAAAGCGTTCTTTTTTTTTAATTAATAAAATGCAATCAAAGCAAGAAAAAATTTAAACAATAATCAAAACAATTAGTAAATCAATAGCATAAAATACATAAAGCAAAAAAAAAAAAAAATGATGAGGAGGAAACGAAAAATGTGTCTGGTCATACACAGGGAGGCTTCAACGCGAGCTTCAGATAGCTTCTCGTAGCTCAAGGGATGATTTTTGACATTCTAGATTTCCTTCAAGGTAAGGCTTCATCTACTGCCCATTTACCTTGAATGCATTTGTACCATGCTCTCATGTAAGTTCCACAGCTCCATAAGGAAAGATCGTTTTTATGACGAATGGGCCTGACCACCTGGACTTCAATTTTCCTAGGAAAAATCGCAAACACAAGTTAAATAGCAAGACCTTTTAACCAATATAAAATTATTCCTTACCAATGCGTTGGTCATGCCAACGCCTGGTCTTTTCTTTGTAGATCTTAGCATTTTCATATGCGTTAAGCAATCACTCATCGAGCTCGTTGAGTTGTAGCTTGCGTTGTTCACTAGCGATCTCCAAATTCAAATTTAGCTTCTTCACTGGCCAAAATTCTTTGTACTCCAATTCCAAGGATAAGTGGCATGCTTTTCCAAATACCAAAGAGTAGGGAGACATATCTATTTGCATCTTGTAGGCAGTTCTATAAGCCCATAGTGCCTCATCCAACTTTTTTGCCCAATCTTTCTTGGATGTGTTGACCACTTTTTCCAATATAGATTTGATCTCTCGTGTTGATATTTCAGCTTGATCGTTGGTTTGGGGATGGTATGCGGTAGCAATTTTGTGCCTAACATTATATTTGACAAGTAATTTAGAAATGATATGATTAATGAAATGTGTACCTTTGTCACTTATCAGCGCCCTAAGCGTTCTAAAGCACGTGAAAATGTTTTTGGTTATCGCATCATTCTTGGCACACTCTACAACCTCGACCAATATGTTTTTCAGAGGCATAGTATCCTTGAAGAAATATTTCAAGTGCGTTGACAGGGATTAAATTTCGCATGTACTCCCTAGAGTCCTTAAAGTGGATGGACCAGAAATACCCACTTTGAAGAACTTTCGCAGCAGTTCTTTGTCCTCCGAAATGACCCCCATAAGGCGAGTCATGATATTCAGCCAAGATGCATTCTGTTTCGACTTTTGGAATGCATCAACACATAATGGAGTCAGGACCTTGCTTGTAGAGAAATGGTTCATCCCAGAAATAGAACTTGTTGTCATGAATAAGTCGTTTCTTCTGTTGTGCATTGAAATTCTCAGGAAACTGTTTTACGGTTAAATAATTAACAATGTCAACATGTCATGGTTCTCTGTCTAAAATTTTAAGCAGGCATTCATCAGGGAACGCATCTGTGATTTCAACTTATTTTTCCTGTATTTCCCTATTTTCCAGCCTTGACAAGTGATCAGCAACCTAATTCTCAGTTCCCTTTCTGTCTTTGATCTCTACATCAAATTCTTGTAATAGCAGTACCTATCTAATCAGCCTTGGCTTTGCATCTTTTTTGTCCATCAGAAACTTGATAGCGGAGTGGTCCGTGTAGATTGTTGCTGCCACACCAACCAAATATGCTTTGAACTTCTCAATACCGAACATTACCGCCAACATCTCCTTTACAGTAGTGGTATAATGTTCCTAGGACTTGTTTAATGTCTTTGACGCATAAGAGATGGGATGTATTAGATTTCCTATTTTCTGCCCTAATATGGCTTCAACTGCTACATCACTCGCATCGCACATCAAAATGAAGGGTTGCGTCCAGTACGAGGCTACTAGTATCAGAATTGTTGTTAATGCATACTTCAATGTATCAAATGCATTAATACAGTCTTCGTTAAATATATAGGGTCTGTTTAATTCTAGCAATGCGCTCAGAGGTCGTGCAAATTGAGAGAATCCTTTCACAAATCTTCTATAGAAGCCTGCTGTTGGGATTGGTGTCCTAATTCTCCTAGAGTCTCGTTGTTTTGTAAAGATACACATTGTTTAATGAATAAAATAAGTGTTATTTAATTCTGAAATTTACTCATATCCAATAACAAAGCTCCTTGGTTATCTTATGTGAACTTAAGCATGTATAAGTAATATACTAGTGGATCATGCCTTAAGTGATAACCTAAATAGGTCTGTAGTTTAAGGATTGAGGTGGGATACCTGATCTTAATGATACTACAGATACGACCCGCTTTGTAGAGGTTTGCAAGTGTTGTAAACTACTACAGATGGTTGATCCCAACCATTCATGTAGAGACGTGCAAGCAGGGGTGTCCTATACAAAGAGATTGTATAAGACCTGGACCACGAGATGACTAGACTCTGTTTATAACGCCGTTGATACTAGAGAATTGCATCTCACCTAAACGACCATAGGTGACACGACCTCAATCCTGAGTGTTTTTGGAACTCCTGCCTTTAAGGGTGGTCCTATGATTAGTATGGGTGAGAGTGGCTAGATTGCCAACTCAACATGCTTACCTTTTTGGGGACTTGTCTGATCTGGGAGTTGGGAACTCAATCCATAAGATGGAATTCACTCCTTTCCCAAAGCAGGGATAAGTAAGAGATTACTCCCTTAAGGATTGATTCTGGGGCTTGAACATAGTGGCCATAGCTTCTCTTTGGAAGAGACTCAGTCATAGTAGAACTATGACTTATGTTCATTAGAGAGATCAGTGGTACTTAAGGAGACAGATGTAACTACAGGGGCATAACGGTTATTGGCCCAGCTATACTTATGAGTGATTTGTGAAGGGTTGTCACACTGCTGATTGGTTAAGATAGACACATAATATATCTGTGGTAAGGAGAGTTCAGCTGTTGGTCTTTAGTGGAGTGTCTGGCAATTAATGGATGGCGGATCCTATGACGAAAGAGTTTAGTCAGTTAATCACGTACCATTGGAGCTTCGAGCTATAGGTCCATGAGGTCCCCTTGGTAGCTCAATGGATTCAGTTGAGGATCAGTTCTTGGTGTTGATTTGAAATGTTCAAATTGACAAGAGGCTTTTTTATTATATATGATATAATCGGTATGATGTATGAGATACATCTAGTGGAAGATTGATGTAAATGAGATTTACATTAAGTATCATGGAATAGAAAAAGAACTATGGTTTATATGTTTCATCAGATGAAATATTAAAACCATAGGTTATAAATATAGTACGATAAGTTGGTTATCATTTATATTTATAATAATATTAATTATTGAATAATTAATTCTTTTTTTTTTAATAACCAATTGAGTGGATGGTTATTGGATTTTCATGGTAACTGTGAGATAAAAGGCAAATAGTTTTCCTAATTTTAGTAAGATTTACAAACTGTTAAAAAGTTTTCATAAAAAGTTTTTTGAGATTTCTCTATCGCAAAAGGATCTCAAGGTAGTTGGCAAGTAAATATAGATTTACTAAACGACGAGCTAAACGATCGTACAGTGGCGAGCTAAATGATTGTATAGTATTTAGCAAACGATCATGTAGTGTCTGTAGGCGACAGACCAAGCTAAACGATGAGCTAAACGATCGCATAGCTTTTGCCAGACGATCGCTTAGCTATAGCTAAACGATTGGGCATCGACCTATACGATAGGTCTCCGCCATCTCCCACTTGCCCAGTCGTGTACACGATCGGTGTTTCCTCCTTCATCTACCTCATCCCAACTTCAAATAGAGCCCACTCTCTGGATTTTGACACCGAGAATACCAAGGTAGCCTTCTTGGTGGTGTCATACTCAACTCGACACCGTCGAGGTGCTGTGGAGGCCGTTCGTGCTATTTCTAAGGAGTTCGTGGCCGAGGCAATCGTTGAGGATGAGTGTGAAGTGTTCGTACTGTGTTGTAGTCATGTAGATCAAGCATTTGAGGTTGTTGTTATTCGAGTGGTCGTGCGCAAAGGAGCGTGGAGTCGCATCTTCAAATGTTCGTAGAGTATTCTCTGTGTTCATTTGAGTTTTCATGCTATAATTTATGTATTGATTGTATAACCTCTGGTTTTTGTACGACTGTAAACGTATTGTTCATTCATGATTGTAATTTGGAATTATCTTATTTCCACTGCTCATGGAAATCTCGAGTCTGATATCCTTCACCTGCATGACCTAAGAAGCTTTGCAGTGCTTTAACATTCGAAAGCGGGAGAGGTTTTACTATGACGTTAATTTTTGCTTCATCAAATTCCAATCCTTCTTTGGACACTTCGTGCCCCAAGACAACGCCTTCAGTCACCATGCAATGACATTTCTCTGAGTTCAGCATAAGATTTGTTTCTTCGCTTTATGCGAGAACAACCTCTAAGCTATCTAGGCAGGATCGAAAGAAGTCCCCAAAGAAAGAAAAATCATCCATAAAAACTTCAACAGTCTGTTCTAGAAAGTCGGAGAAAATTTCCATCATGCATCTTTGGAATGTCCCCGGTACGTTACTAGCCCGAAGGGCATGCATCCGATTGCGAATGTTCCAATGGGGCATGTGAACGTTGTTTTCTCTTAGTCTTCAGGGTCAATAAGGATTTGATTATATCTAGAGTATCTATCTAAAAACAATAAAAATTTTTGCCAGCTAGTCGGTCAAGCATCTGATCAATGAAGGGAAGAGGGAAGTGGTCTTTCTTTGTCAAGACATTGAGCTTCCTGTAATCTATGCATATTCTTCACCCTCTTATAGTTCTCGAGGGAATGAGTTCATTGTTGCTGTTAACTATCACAGTGGTGCCTCCTTTTTTGGGGAAGCATTGGACTGAGCTCACCCAACTACTGTCAGAGATGGGGTAAATTACCCTTGTCGAGCTACTTGATGATTTCTTTCTTCACCACTTCTTTCACTATATGATTTAGCCTGTGTTGAGGCTCGATCGATCTAGTTTTCCCTTCCTCCAGCTGAATCTTGTGCATGCAGTAGGATAGGTAGATGCCACGAATATCAACCAACGTCCACCCGATTGCACGCGTATGCCTTCGTAACATCTGAAAAAGAGAACACTCATTAGGCTCAGAAAGATTGGCTGAAATAATCACAGGCAAAGTGTTATTGGATCCAAGAAAAGCATATTTTAAGTGATAGGGTAGAGGTTTTACTTCCAGTGCTGGTGGTTCTTCTAAGGATGGCCGCGTTAGTTTGGTTTACTGCTCATTTAGACTTAGCAGTTCAAATTTTCTTATGGTTTCCCCAACGCATGGACCTCGAAGAGTTGGCCTATTTCTTCATCAGACAACTCAATTGGACTATCATGTTGACATTGTTCATCGTTTAGGAACTTCAATGCGTTCAACCCATTAAATTTTACTTCCTGGTTGTCCACGCACATAGTAAGCTTTCCCTTATGTACGTCTATCAATACATTCCAAGTGGCAAGGAATGCGCGTGCAAGGATGATTGGAACATCTTGATCTGCTTCATAACCTAAGATAATGAAATCTACTTGGAATATAAACTTGTCAACCTTCACTAAAACATCTTCAATCTTTCCTTCTAGGACATGATTTTCCTGTCAGTGAGCTGAAGCATCATAGAAGTGTGTTGCACTTCACCAATTCCTAGCTTCTTGAAAACTGAAAGGGGCATAAGGTTAGTGTTGGCTCCCAGGTCGCACAACACATTGCCTACATCTATCCCTCCAATTGAACAAGGGACTATAAAGCTTCCTGGATCCTTCTGTTTTTCAGGAATTTTGTTATTGATAAACGCATTGCATTCCTGCGTTAACGTCACAACTTCCAACTCATTGACTTTTCCCTTCTTTGTTAGAACATCCTTTAGGAATTTTTCATACTTGGGCATTTTCTCTAAGGCTTCTATAAAAGGAATATTAATGTGAAATTGCCTTAGGATATCAAGGAAACACCTGAATTGCTACTCATCATTCTTCTTTTGTAGGCATCTGGGAAATGGTGCATTCAGCTACACCACAGGCGACCCTGTGTTAGCGTGCTTGGTTCGGAATGACTTATAGCTTCAAGTGTTCTTTCTTCTCGATCATCAAATGCCTTTATGTGCGTTGTGTGCTCATCTACTGAAGGATTGTTATTTCTTGGGTTCATCTTCTTCTCCACTAAAGGTCTACCACTTCACAATGTCACCACATGACATTGTTTCTTCTCATTAATACTTCTTAGAGTTTCCGTATTGATAGGCAACATTTCTTGCGGTCCATCCTTCAGTTCACTAGCAATTTGTCCCACTTGCATCTCCAAGTTCCCGATAGATGACGCCTGGCTTTTTAACAATGCGTCATTATGGGTCATGTACTCCTTCAAGAGATTTTCAAGCAGAGAAGTTGAACTCGACGCTTGACCACCTCTATTGAAGGATTGATGCTAAGGTTACTGTGATGACTAGAATCCAGGCAACGGTCCCTTCCTCTACAATTGGTTTGCCCTCAGTTTATGTTGTTCCTGATGTTGACCTCCCCAAGAAATATTTGGATGGTTTCTCCATCCAAGGCTGTAAGTATTTGAGAATGGATTGTTCTTGATAAAACAGACTGATTGTAGATTCTGCGGGCAGACATTATAGGATTGAGTTTCTCCACAGCCCATACAGCTAACCATGGGCTGTACAAATGTGACCACCTGATTCACCTTTTGATTATGAGTTGCATTTTCTAATGAGAAGGTTTGCAAAAGGTTTGTCATGGCAGCTGATAACATGCAGAAATGCATGTCATCTTAGGCCTTTTACTTAGAATTATGAAGGTTGTTAGGTAGAATATGCGTCAATCATGATAGAAATTCACGAGAAAATGAGCTTGTGTCGATCAACATGTTGAATCTCAGCTAACCCGTTATTTTGCGTTATTATGCGTTCAATGTTTTATTTTTGTAGCTAAAACAGGAAATGGACACAAACGTGAAAACTGGACCACCGCATAGACGACTGCATGTGGAGAAACTCTCCATCGCAAAGGCAAACGCATCAACGCATGGATGTTGCGGTAATCAACCGTATGCGTCCATCGCATGGGAGTTGCACTCGTCAAGCGATTGCGGTTATCATGTAGAATTGTAGTATTAAGCGAATGCTATCATTGAATGATTGCAGCTACACGACAATGCATACTAATGGGATCAATGCAAGGTTGGTGGAATGAACGCATCAATGCATCTACCTCGAGAAAAACTAAAAGATGATGCTGACATTTCACCTACCACGCCATTAGTGGCAGAGGTTCAGAAAGGACTAACACACCAAATGTCAGACTCAGAGCAGTCTAATTAATGTTGTCAGTGACCCAAGCTCTATAAATAGAAGCCAATGAGCAGAAATTCAAGTTATCCAAGGTTTTTGCCTGAGGTTCGCCTAAGGTGGAGCCTTGTGATCCAGAAAAAATGCGTGAGAAGACGCTTGAAAGTTCTTCACCTCATTCATCCATTCCAAGTGATGACCAGAGCCTTTGACCGGAGCTAGATCTCGAGAGAGTCAGCTCCTCTGCCCATCCATGGCACCACCGGCAGCCTTGATGCACATCTGCTGGAAGCAAGTCTTTGCTTCCAACCGGTCATTTTATTTCCTTTCTTTTCTTATATTGAATTGTATGATATTTTGTGATTAAGAAATTAATACAATTTGTTTTTCAATGCATTTCTCTATTTCCTTCGACTCCCTCTCCATCTTCTTTGCTTAGCATCTTTATTTTTATTGCAACACTTAATGGGATTGCTTGGGTATCACATACTTTGTCATGTGAATTAGGGATATGAAGCATGTAGTAACCCCGAGAGGTGTGCGTTGCACGAGTGTGTGAGTAATCTTATTTACTTAGTGTGAAGCTGCTGCAACGCCTGTCTATAGGCTAACACATTGCTTGTCTATGAGTAAAGTCAACAACAATCAACTGCACGAGAGGGTAACTTGTTGGTCGCATTAAGCAATGTATGCATTGTTCATTAGGGATAGTAACAATCTTAGGTCAGCGAAGTTCATGCGGTTACTTTGTGCTATGAGCGCTCATAACTTGTAGAAATACAAGTTATTTATACTGTTTTATTTAGATATTGCGGCTAACAGAAAGAAAAGTTGCGTCGATAGTATGGAAATTGGCTAAGAAATGCGAGAATTATAAATTGTCGTCAATACACCCGCTGACACCATTGCAATGGTAGAATAGAATGTCTCAAGTCTATTTTGCAGGAAATCAAGTCACTGCCTGCGTTCATGGCTCAAAGACAAACTGAACAATGCATCTACGTCATATTGCGCCCGTTATTCAAGAATGAGAGACGATCAACGCAATGACGGTGCATGTGACAATCGATCAAGAGCTTTGCGATCAACGCAATTTCAACCGCATGCGTTAATAAAAAACAACATCGCATGCGGGCAAACGATCGAAGATATAAAGAGCAACATAATTGCAGAGGATTCAAATGTGTGTACAGTGTCAGTTGTGCATTTCTGATGGGATTGATTGCGTAATAGAAGGAATATTCACTCCACCATTTCAGGAACTGCCTTAACAATAAAGTGGGGACCACAATGCAAAGAGTCAAAGCTTCGCCTATAAATAACTTCTGCAATTCCATTGAAGAAATATACTCGATACGAGAGTCTTGATACTTGTATATTCTGGAATTTACAGAAACGTGTATATACTGATTTGAGAGAGAGACTAGACTGAAGCGATTTTCAGAGAAGATCCGAGAAGAATCCAAGAGATAAGGCCAAGAGGTAAGTCTCCGGGCAAAGAATCCTTTCAATCCCTACCGTTGAAGCTCTGTACAAAGGTAACTTCTACCAGAAGAGTAAGCCTGAGAGAGAAGCTTTCCTCTTCATCCATTCCACATGTCGATAAGCAAAACCTTCGTCCAGATCTATGTTTGACACTCTTCTGTATTTGTTTCTATCTCTTTTTCATCACTTGTACTCATCTTCTTTACTTTATCATTCACACCATGTATCAGAGGCTTAATCTTAGTATTAATTGTTATGATCAACTCCATTATCATCTCTCTGTCTATTTCCGTTCATCCATGATTCACTTTCTTCATGATGTCTTCTTAATTCCCTAGGTAATTAGTAAGAATTAAGCAAGTAAATTAATCTGTGTTAAGGAAATAATTGTGTTTATCTAAAGCATGCTAGATGGCCTTTTAACCTATGAGAGCAGATGTGAAGATGTTATTCATCCTCTCGAGAGAGGGTTGGAAGAATGCGTTAACTAAAGCGAGAAGTACTTCTAGAGATGGAAGCAACCTTGCGTTCATCACGTTCATCCCTATTTCACTATAGAGATATGGGAACACGGCCGATCTCCGAGAGGTGTATGCCAAGGGAAAGCAGAACCATAGTTATATCTTTAACGCAGTCAACAAACTTGTAATGTTTTTACTATTTATTCTTTCTATTTCTGATTCACCCATAAAGACTTGCCATCACATACCACGATCCTTTGTATAATTTCACAGTCAGTCTCGACCTCAGTAACATGTATCATGTATCTTGTATCTTGTATCATGTTAACTTAGGATTTTATTTTCAAAACAATTTTTTTTATCAACGCAATTTATGTTTATCACAATTTAAATTCATGTATAAATAAAATATTTTATTAATTTTAAAACCGGTCGCATGTATCACAAAAGTAACACATTAACGAAAACAATCCCTGTGTTCGACCTCGAATTATTCTGAGAAACTTGCGTTGGAATTATACTTTGTTTCAATGCACGGAAACTTGTGACATGCATTACTCTATCGCATACTACAAGCATATAGTTAACAATGCATATTTAGAAGTAGTATCTCATAAAGTGTACATAAAGAATAAGACAAATTTTATGTTAACAAGTTTATGGCGCCGTTGCTGGGGATTGGTAATGGTTAGTGTTGAGTACTTTTGTGATATTTTGCAGGACAGATCTCTTTGTACTGGCTGTTTATTGCAAAGAGCAGTCTGATGGTTTATGAGTACTGGACTTGATCTAGAAATTCTAAGCTGACCCAGAGATCAAATGTATTTTTCGTACAGGAACACATCAAAACCAAATTAAGCGCTTGAATTTCAAGACCTACGGTTGTGGAGAATGCAAGGTTTGAGATAAGGCCAGTCGTGCTTCAAATGATCCAAAATGCGGGACAATTCGGATACAAGGAGAAAACCTACATGCTCATTTGACCAGCTTTGTAGAAATGTGCAACGCATTCTCCATACCTGGTGTGATTCCCGAAGAAATTAGATTGTATCTCTTCCCGTACACACTACGGGATGAGGCAAGGAGGTGAAAAATTTCCTTGATGACATTGCATAGGCAAGCTTAACTGCATGCAAGGGATGCTATTGCGGTAACTCTGACAAACTTCTTTCAATCAATAGCCCTATATCTATGTTTAACTACTTTTTTTACAGCTTTCCTTTACGGTTTTCTACCTTGCGTTATTTACTGTTTACTAAAATAGCCTTTACTGGTTTATAAGTTTACTTTCAGTTTAATTCAGCGTTATTTCCATGCTTTGTTCGAGTTCTTTACTTTTCTGCATTAGTTGGGTGGTTCTTCAAAATTCTGTGAATGGCTGAATAAAACGACGAATACCAAAAAGTCTTATCGACTTACGTGTTTGATGAATTAAAAAAAAATAGAGATTGGAATGCATTGCGATGATGGGTGCATCTTGTGATAACAAGATACACTTTGCGTCCATCCAACCCAAATGCATTGCGCTCGTATGTATTTTTCGCCCGTCCTTAGCAAAAATGCACTATGTTGAGGTAGTGTTGCGCCAGTAGAAATACAGTGCGCCCGTCCTCCAGAAATGCATTGAGTTGAGGGGTGTGTTGCATTGACACATGTGTTGTTGCCCGTCCTTTGCAAAGATACATTTGTGTTAATGGATGCATAGTGTTAATCATTAACCATGCACCCGTCTGAATCAAATAACAAAGATAATTTCATTCATTTTTCTATGTAGAGAAGCTAATTACTTGATTCTTTGTACATGCTAAAATTTTGTATTGCATTATTTGTAATTCCTTATATACTTATTTTTTTTAATACAACTAAGTAGCAATTCTTTCCATATGCAATAGCCTCTTCTTTATCATCCTTTGTCAATTTTTGCAATATTCTTCATCTTTTACTTTGCGTTATTCATTGCGCTGCCATCATGACTAATATGTATACACTTAGTAGCATTTCCCACACTTTGTATTTTCTGACTAACACTTAGTTAATTCGTGGCTATAGCACTATTTTACCTTTTATCCTTCAAAATTCTGCTCAAACCTTCTTTTCAAAATTTTGTCTAAGTGTTTGTCTATTCTGTCCAAACAACGCAATGAGGACCTTGCGCATCTCTAAATTTGAGGGTGGGGAAGGTCTGAGCAGATGCGGTCATTAAGAAAAATGCGATTACCAAAAAAAAAAAATCATACAAAACTTCAATGTCAGCGCAAGGGAAAATTCCAAAAACAATCCCAACCTGATAAGAGTTGAGTCGTGAAAGGAACCTGCTCGTAGTTGGATGTTCGCATGACACCCGTGGGAGCAAGCCAAAACGAAGGTGGGTTTCCAAGAACGACGCAATATGAAAAGAGAAAAAAAAATGAGAAGGGGAAAAATAAAAGAATATAAGAGACAACTCCTCTGACCAGCAAAAGTTATACTTAGTTGAAATTCAAGAGTTAAAGTTGAGATTGGTACACAACCGTAGTTGGATGTTCGCATGACAGCCGTGGGAACAAGCTAAAACTAAGAGTGTAACCATGATCAACAGTCTCTAAATGAATGATGCAAATTTGACCACCGCATCCAGACACATCAAGTTGTTTTTGCAAGAAGAGGTAAACATTCTTTTTAAAACGAGAAAAGCATTTTTGAGTAGAAATTTGTTGTATAGAAGAATAAAGTAGGGCTTTGTTATGAATTATCAAGGATAGAAGGAAATTGCGTTGTTAAGTAATGTGCCTAGGTGGAGCATTCAGAGCAACCAATCGACGCAAAAATTTAGGATAGGAATTGAACATTATTGCCTTGGTAGAAGATATGCTTGAGGAAAAGCATATATCTAAATTTAGGGGTGTGATAACTTGTAGAAATACAAGTTATTTATACTGTTTTATTTAGATATTGCGGCTAAAAGAAAGAAAAGTTGTGTCAATAGTATGAAAATTGGCTAAGAAATGCGAGAATTATAAATTGTCGTCAATACACCTGCTGACACCATTGTACTGGTAGAATAGAATGTCTCAAGTCTATTTTGCAGGAAATCAAGTCACCGCATGTGTTCATGGCTCAAAGAAAAACTGAACAACGCATCTACGTCACATTGCACCCGTTACTCAAGAATGAGAGACGATCAACGCAATGAAGGCGCATGCGGCAATCGATCAAGAGCTTTACGATCAACGCAATTTCAACTGCATGCGGTAATAAAAAACAACACCGCATGCGGGTAAATGATCGAAGATGTAAAGAGCAATGTAATTCCATTGAAGAAATATACTCGATATGAGAGACTTGATACTTGTATATT